>NC_070591.1:6778049-6918049 GCF_027409825.1 Scomber japonicus | reverse complement strand
CTGCTGCTGTTGGAGATTTTTAAAGCAGTCTGCAGCTCGGAGCTTCACAGATGAGTTGTTTCTGAGCTTTTAAGGTTTGTTTAAATTCAATGAAAAGGACCAGAGTGTAAGATTTAGGAGGATTCAGTGGAAAGAAATGGAGTATAATAATCATAAGGATGTTTTAATTAGTGTATAATTCTACTTTTTTACTACGGTAGCCCATAATGGACAAACCAAACTGTGGCTCTAGAGAAGGAGGCATTTTTTGGGAGTTACACATCCACCATAGGAAGGGCAGAGTGAAGCGTTATCAGCTGGTTGGAATCTGCAACCTCGCTGCTAGATGCCTTTAAATCGTACGCACTGTTCCTTTAAGGGTGAACGCAAAGTAACACAAATCCCAACTTTTTCAATAAGTTTATATTAAAACTATAAAAACTCTGCTGTCATTTGGTATTCAGACTAGACCGCATGTATGTGTGAGTCGTGCTCGTGCATGTCAACAGGGCAGCAGACCTTTATATATGCAGGGCAGACTGCCTGAGCACACTCTTACACACTTTCTCACCCGGGAGTCGACCACAGCGAACAGTTTTACATAGTCTGCTGGAAAAAAGCTGCAGTGGAGTGTTTAAGAGTCAACATTTCTCTTAGGAAATAAAAATGTGGGAGTAATTCACTAGAAAAGACACGAAAAAAGAGGAAATGTGTGTTTTTAACATGACTGATTTGTCTGAAAATGTGAAATGTGACATATAAAGGTATAGTTTTATATCACTCTATACCAGCAAAGGGTTGGTTTTAATTGTGATAAAATGATACAAAAGCTTAAATCAGCAACTCTAGGCTGTGATAAAACAAACCTTTAGTTATTTTAACAGAATTAGAGCTGTAATCATTAGTTGATTAATTAATGAATTGGCAACTCAGCTATATTCCCCAATCGATAGTCATTTTTAGACATAAATGCATCCTAAAATATGAGGATCTGAAGCTTTTCTGTGTAATAAATGATAGTAAACTGTTTATCTTTGCATTTTAAACTGCTGAAGTGACAAGAAGTGATAACAAATATTTTTCTTTATTTTCTGATATTTTATGGACAAAAATATGAAATGAGAAAATGACAAATAAACAAAATTTAAAAAAAAAAAAAATCCAATAATAATATAAAATATAAAATAAATAAATAATATAAAATATAATAAATAAATAATATAAAATATTATAAATAAATAATAATATAAAATATAATAAATAAATAATAAAATATAATAAATAAATAATAATATAAAATATAATAAATAAATAATAATGTAAAATATAATAAATTAATAATAAAAAAAATATAAAAAAAAAATATAATAAATAAAAAATACTGTAATCATAATAATATAATAACAGAAATAATAAAAAGTAAGCTGCAGCCCTCGACAGAATAACTGACATGAGAAGTTTGTGTAAAAAAAAAGAAAAAGAACATTTAACACTGACCCACACCTTAACAAGTTAGTAACACACACACATATATATATACGTGTGTGTGTGTGTGTGTGTGTGTGTGTGTGTGTGTGTGAGAGAGAGAGAGACACCCCTGCACCAGTAGAGGTATGTTAATCTGATCCAGACGTGCCTCCCCTGCATCACTGAGACTGGCAGACATCCCATAATAATCATAACAATAATAATAGTCTGACACACATTGCAACAGACAAGGACTTAGCGAGGGAGTATGTGTGTGTGTGTGTGTGTGTGTGTGTGTGTGTGTGTGTTGCTGACTATTTCTTCAATGTCATGTCAATATAAAAATGCAGATTCCTTGCTCACAGTCTGAAGGATAAAAAGGAGAAAGCTAAAGTTAAAGGGTCATTTCACTTAAATTTCTAATCACATTTTCTCTTTTTTTATTTTATTTTTTTGCCCTCGTGGTCTCATGAGGTTTATAAGACCACAAACTACTGGAGGTGGAAGGAAAAAAAAAACACCTCTTTATTTTCCAGAAACAGTTACTGAGACTATTTCTTCAGTAGAAAATCGTCCTTGGCCTTTTGAATGGTGTGTGTGTGTGTGTGTGTGTGTGTGTGTGTGTGTGTGTGTGTGTGTGTGTGTGTGTGTGTGTGTTTGTCCCATTATCTTCAGAGTGGGAGGACAAAGTAACCAGCTTAACTAGGTCAGAGGAACAAAGCCCACCCTACACAAACAGAGACTTCTCACACTCACACACACACACACACACACACACACACACAGACACACACACACTAAAAGAAGCGGTTGGGTAGCTACAGTAAAATCTGCTGTGAACTCAGGATGACAGCAGAGAAACAAACTGCTCTTTAAATGCCTCTAACTTTTTTATATTTCAAAGCTTTTAACTCTGATAATGAAATTCAAACACCAGCGACATCAAATAATGGAGAAAAACTGTTTGTGTGTGTGTGTGTGGGGGGGGGGGGGGGGGTAAAAAAAAAAAAAGTTTAGTGTGGGCAACTTCACTGTATCACAGAAGAGGGAGTTCATCTGTGGGACAATTGAAATTGATATTTCTATATATAGAAGTTTAACCCTTTATATACTGTTCATATTCTGACTCATCATTAGTTTCTATACCTATTTACATTCGAAAATGCTCCATCGCTCATTAATATCAATCAAAAAGATCAATTAATCACTATTTTATGGTCCAGATTAACATTTTTATAGACTATGAAGAATAAAACAGCAGGTTAAACTTGTATCAGCTGCACATTTTTGTTATTTTGTGTTATACTGTGGGTCACATTGGAAAATAAATCTGGCTAAAAGAAATGTGTGTATGGTGTTTTTATAGCTCTTAAATGTAAAAATGAGGCGATTTTAACCCTTAAAAGTATGTAAAGGGTTAAAAATGACTTTTTTTAAACATTGCTTTATGCCAGAGGTGTCAAACTAATGTTCATTCAAGGGCCACATACAGGCCAATTTGATCTCATGTGGGCCAGAACAATAAAAAGATGGAAGGAGCGATGGAAGGAAAGAAGGAAATAAGAAAGAAAGGGAGGAAGGAAGGAAAAAAGAAAGAAAGGGAGGAAGGAAGGAAGGAAAACAAGACAGAAAGGAAAGATGGAAGGAACGAAAGAAGGAAAGAAGGAAAAAAGAAAGAAAGAAAGGGAGGAAGGAAGGAAAACAAGACAGAAAGGAAAGATGGAAGGAATGAACAAAGGAAAAAAGGAAAAAAGAAAGAAAGAAAGGGAGGAAGGAAGGAAGGACAGAAGGAAGGACAGATGGAAGGGAGGAAGGAAGGCAGGAAGGAAAGAAAAGAAGATTGGAAGGAAAGATGGAAGGAAAGATGGAAGGAAGGAAAGAAGGCAAAAAGAAAGAAAGGGAAGAAGGACAGATGGAAGAAAGGGAGGTAGGAAGGAAGGCAGGAAGGAAAGAAAAGAAGATGGGAAGGAAAGATGGAAGGAAGGAAGGAAAGAAGGAAAAAAGAAAGAAAGGGAAGAAGGACAGATGGAAGAAAGGGAGGAAGGAAGGAAGGCAGGAAGGAAAGAAAAGAAGATTGGAAGGAAAGAAGGAAAAAAGAAAGAAAGGGAAGAAGGACAGATGGAAGAAAGGGAGGAAGGAAGGAAGGCAGGAAGGAAAGAAAAGAAGATGGGAAGGAAAGATGGAAGGAAGGAAGGAAGGAAGGAAAGAAGGCAAAAAGAAAGAAAGGGAAGAAGGACAGATGGAAGAAAGGGAGGAAGGA
Organism: Scomber japonicus; assembly: GCF_027409825.1. Classification (NCBI taxonomy): domain Eukaryota; kingdom Metazoa; phylum Chordata; class Actinopteri; order Scombriformes; family Scombridae; genus Scomber; species Scomber japonicus. Next base: position 6,914,343 of record NC_070591.1, on the reverse strand, counting down.
AGGAAGGCAGGAAGGAAAGAAAAGAAGATGGGAAGGACAGATGGAAGAAAGGGAGGAAGGAAGGAAGGCAGGAAGGAAGGACGGACAGATGGAAGGAATGAAAACAGACAGGAAGGAAAGTGGGCCGGATTGGATACCTCGGCGGGCCGGTTCTGGCCCACGTGCCGCATGTTTGACACCCCTGCTTTATGGTGTTTTTAATAAGAAGCATTTGTATGTAATTTATTTAGTTGTAAAGCACTCTGAGCTGCTTCCTGTATGAAATCAAGTTATTACTCTTATTAGTGACACGTACTGTATTAACCCTTTATAGGACACTCATTGAAAGGAAGGGAGGAAGGATGGAAGGATGGAAGGATGGAAGGATGGAAGGATGGAAGGATGGAAGGAAGGGAAGGAAGGAGGGAGGATGGAAAGGAAGGAAGGACGGAAGAAAGAAGGAAAGAAGGAAGGTAAGGGGAGGAAAGAAAGAGAGAAGGAGGGAGGGAGGAAGGGAAGAAAGAAGGAAGGGAGGAGAGAAGGAGGGAGGGAGGAAGAACAGATGGAAGGAAGGAAAGGAAGGAAGGAAGGACGGAGGAAGGAAAGAAGGAAGGGAGGGAGGAAGGACAGATGGAAGGAAAGGAAGGAAGGAAGGAAGGAAGGATATTTTGAGATATTTACAGAAGTTACCAAATATAATTATTTGCCCAATAAAGGGTTAACCAGCAGCTGAAATTAAAGTTTTAAATATTAATAAAGGCTCATTCTCTCATTTTGTGAATGGACTCACGAGGAGGTAAATTACAGGCAAGAGTACCCCTGTCTGTGTTACCCCCTTTTGTTCAAATCCAAAAGGAACTGGAGCAAGGTTTATTTTAACTTCTGACGCTGGCAGACTCCACAGAGATGTCCGCTTGCCAAAAAATTCGGTCCTGACAAATAAGCCGCTTTTGTTTTTTTACGAGCTCCGGCTTTCCACTTTATCTTGGACCGAAGACAACGAACCGCAAACAGGATTACATCCTTTGTGACGGTGACGGCGACGACGACAACAACAACAACAACAACGGGACATAGAAACCAGGACAAAAAAAATGTAAGTATTAAAGAGATTATTTAAAATTCATGTGACTAACAGAGGAATATTTAACTCAGAGGTCAATAAATGGATCACAGTTATTGATTTTAAAGAATAAAAGTCTAATAAACTCTATTGTTTCTATTGTGTGTGTGTGTCTCTGTGAACATGTTGTAATGTATTTGTTGGATTAGTCTGAACAATTAGAGGGTTGGTCTGTTATCAAGGCTTGTGGCAGATGCCTGTCTAAGCCACACACACACACACACACACACACGCACACACACACACACACACACACACACAGATATTCAGATTAGGGTTCAGTCTCTTCTGTTTCTCCCCTCCTCCGTCCCTCCCCCTCATTTTCCCGCTGACCTCCACCTCCCTCTCCTCTCACATTCCTCTTTTCTCGTCCATCATGAATGAATGAGTGAATGAGTGAATTCAGGACGACTGCAGATGCTCAGTCTGCTGCTGATCATCATCGTATGAAGCCTCGTAATATTCTTATAATTTCAGATTTTCCCGTTCTGTAACGTACAGAGAGAGTCTTATTCTGTTTTAGCTTAACTTTATTTCCAATTTAGAGATTTTTGGATATTTTATTCATCTTTTTAACACTCTTAAGATCCATCCACACCAAGAACTATCATTTTAACTATAACTGGCGGAGTCCACACCACAACTATAACAACATTGACAATGGTGAAAGATATCGTTGCATCACTTTCAGAGCGATTTGATGAATGATAATGATAAAAACGCTGACAGCCAATAAAAACCCTTCCTCTAAGCATCCAGCCTGATATCTGCAGTAAAACTTCAAAACCTGCAAATATCATCTGAATTATGACTTAATTTATTTATTTATATTTATTTATTTTAATATCATTTTGCTTCTCTCATTACAGACTAATGTGCTGTAAATTGGACCACAGGTGATTTCTTTAGATAGGTTTGTCTCTCTTTATTATACTCAGCTTTGTTCTCTATTATAATGTAAAAAAAACAAAGTTAGCAAATCTTTTAGGCTTCAGATCTGTGCTCATACTGTGTGTTACTGCCACATCACACTTCAACATGTGCTGCTGTGGATCGGCTCAGTTCGCTCTCTAAATACTGAAACATCAAAGCAACAACCCAGAGGTGATTTCTTTAGATATGTTTTGGCGCTTTTCCACTACACAGATCCAGCACGACTTGACTTCACTCGGTTTTTTTGGTGTTTCCACTAGGGATAGTACCTGGTACCTGCTACTTTTTTAGTACCTGCTCTGCTGATACTAAATGTGACGTCAACAGACTACCGGTCGCTGATTTGTCAGAAGAGTTGTCGCTGGAAGAGTCATGAGCCGTCCCACACAAGAATCAAACCCGCCATTTTTAAATACCGGCAACAGCGTTACAACCATACGTCTCAATTCTCTTTGCTTTGTGTGTGACAGAAAGCCACATACAGCAGCAAGTACACCATCGCCTCCATGTCCTCCATTGTTTATGTGTTTGTGTCGCGTATAAAATGAAGTCAAGGCAGTATCGCTGAGCCGTGCTATGACGACCCCGCCCACGTTGAGTAGGTACTTCTTTGTAATGGAAAAGTCGTTCAAGGAACTGTGTCGAGCCGAGTCGAGCAGTGCTGGAACAGTGTAGTGGAAAAGCGCCATTTGTCTCTCTTTATTATACAAAGATGCTGGTACTTTGTGAAAAAGCAGCAAAGTTAGAGGATCTTTCCCTCACAACGCACTTCATCATCAGTTTGGTCTGTAAATACTGAAACATCACAGCAACTAGTGTCTGAAATACTTCTGATCAACACACTGAATCAGCACCCGCCTGTGAACCCTTCTGCTTTTCTTTTTCCTGTCTCTGTGCAACATACTACAGCAGTAACAGCTCATCTATATCAGTTTTCATTGGTTGCAGACACAGCTGGAACCAGTCAACGGGCAACGCAAATAACTGGACAACATGCAATATGTTTCTTCCTGTTAACTGTTTCACATCGTCATTTTCTTACATATCTACTGAGTTTTTAAGGTTGCTTTTTAATCTGCCTCTTACCGTCGTTTTGACCGTCTCTATACAAGTCAATGGAGAATTCACCAACTTCTCACTTGATTTCTAACCTCAGTAAACGTTTTCAAAATGTGTTTATGGTCTCAATCGCTAGTTTAAAACCTTCTTCAATGCAGTATGATGTTCATTTGGGACATTTTGGCCTCTCTGATTTTATATTTGACGATAAAGCAGGGTATGCATTAGGGCGTGGCTACGTCCTGATTGACAGGTTGATTGCCCAATGTCCTCGAGATCCAGCCCTCGCAACCATAGCAACCTCCCCGCTCCGCCCAGGGCTCCGCCTCATGCCCATATAAGTAGAATACATGTTTTTATTTTTCCCAGCATGCACCTGAAATTTTCATGTTGGCGCTGCCTAGATTCGAAACTATTGGCTTCCGAGCAACAGTCCACAAACCAATGGTTGACGTCACGGATGTTACGTCCATTTCTTTTCTTTCCTTCTTTCTTTCTTTCTTTCTTTCTTTCTTTCTTTCCTTCTTTCTTTCTTTCTTTCTTTCTTTCTTTCTTTCTTTCTTTCTTTCTTTCTTTCTATCTATCTATCTATCTATCTATCTATCTATCTATCTATCTATCTAGTTTAAATGTCTTTTTATTTTGCATGTACAACTTTTCTATCCTTCTACCTTTTCTATCTTGATGCATTTTATGTTTCTTTGAACTGCCTTATTGTTAAAATGTGCTGCACAAACAGTGAACTCCAGATATGACTATGATATGAAATAATTTACTTTTTCCTGGTGTTCCCACTTCCACTCAAACAGTCGCGTCAACCTCTGATTTATTTAGTGATTTCTTCTGAATGTAAAACTAAAAGCTGAGCTGTTCATAAACACTGCAGCATGTTTACGATCTTGAACACGCTCCTTTATGCTCTGTTTAATATGAGCAGAGACATCAGGATGTTTCCGTTTCTGGCGGAGGAAATATCAAATTAAGCAGATGCTTGAGTCATAATAAATCACATTATTTCATCCTCAGATGGATGCGAGTCGCTCCTCAAACATTCAGCGTAAAACCTCTGCATTTTAAAATCATGTTTTATATATAAGAAACATCTTTAATGAACTAAAAAAGGAGAAAAATGGAGCTGACCTTAGAGTTTACACAACACTCAGTATCAGGCTAAAGATATTATTAATATTTTAGTGATGCAACAAAATTGGATTATGTTGTTGATGCCAAACTATTGAGCCTGAAGCAGGAGACGACAAACTGCTACAGAGACACTAACGCTCTGTAATTACTACAGAACAATAATACTAATAATAATGATAATGATAATAATGGGAGTAAATGTGACAGTTTGACTTTTAATATTACATAATAATAAAAAAAACAGAGATTTGTTTTGTCATCTTTTATTTGGACATGCTTCATTTTTACATTTGTATTTTACCTCATGGGACTTATGATAGTGTTATGATAGTGTTTCCTCAGTTACTGTTTCTTATATTTATTTAAGTTATTTATTATCATTATTAATATCATTATTTAAGAGCTATACAAGTAAAGTGTGACTGATTGATTTCATGCTGAATCAAACTTGAATCCAGGGCTGGATGATATGGATAAAAATCTAATATACTGCAACAATATTGTAGGTTTGACTTTTGGTGCTTTCGCAAAATCTATATAATAATTATGATTAATGTGAATAATATAATGACCAAGTGGGTAAAAGATGCATAATACAGCAGCTAGAAGTGTCTGGTTAGTTATTGTTATCATATATATTTGGTTTGTTCTCATATTTATGTGGTTATATTATTTTCTGTCATATTGTGAACTTCTTTATTAACATTACGTCATATTTCATTTAAATTTGGCCGCACTGAAAATCAACGTGGGCCCAGAAATGCTGGATCTTCAGAAACCTGGTTCCCCGACATTGTTCTAGTTTGCAGCAGCAGAGACGATGAATGATGAATGAGTGATTAGTGAATACAAATGTTTGATAGACAGGAAATTAATTAGCGACTCATTCATCGAGCAAGTGTAAAGACATGCTCGATTTGATTCGTTTAATATTAACGTCAATCAAACTTATTAGGAGAAAGTTGAAGACGTTAAATATTTCACTCGTGACTTTGGTGAATTCTGATGGGTGTTTTTCATTATTATTATTTTTTTTTTTTATTAATTAATACCCCTCCTAATATTTCTGATTTTACCCACTTTATTCTGTAGTGACTTTATTTTATTGTATTTTATTGACTTTTATTTTTTAGGCATTTTTATTCTATTATATTTTCTTAATCTTCTATTACCTTTTATTATTTTATTTGGGTATTCTTAATTTTTTATATTTATATTTCATTATTTCTTTATTATATTTTATTCTCTTATTTTTTATCTGGGTATTCTTAATTATTTACATTTTAATTTTATTATATTTTTATAAATATTTTAACATTTTATCTGGGTATACTTTATTTTTAATTTTTAATTTTATTAATTCTTCATGATATTTTTCGTTTCTTCGTCTATTCTTACTTTTTTCATTTTTAACCTTCCTCTGGTGTTTCCTCACTGCAGATTCATGAGTTATGACTGTTTCCTCAGTTTAACACTTTATGTTTATGTATTACGATGTATGAAAAGTGCTATATAATAAAGTCTGATTGATTAATTGACAATCAATTATCTGACTAAAAGAAAAAAAATCAATAGACTTAATAGAAGGAAGAGAAAAAAGGATCAAAAGTTCAACTGATAATCAATTTTTAAGGACGTGGATTTAATCTGTTGACTGTAACTATGAGTCTGTGTTGTTGGTATTAATAACTGCAGCCTCTTCACATCTGCATTATCTCACTCTACATACTCCCACACACACACACACACACACACACACACACACACACTTTCTCGTCCACACGTTAACGACACGCTCCGACACTGACCCTCTGCTCTCCGTCCAAAATGAAACGCGCAATAATACAACACGTTCTTATCACGCTGCTGTCAAACGGTGAGGCTCGAAAAATGACAGGACCCTATAACACACACACACACACACACACACAGATAATTATTACCACTGCAGTCTCTCTCTCTCTCTCTCTCTCTCTCTCTCTCTCTCTCTCTCTCTCTCTCTCTCTCTCTCTCTCTCTCTCTCTCTCTCTCTCTCTCTCTCTCTCTCTCTCTCTCTCTCTCTCTCTCTCTCTCTCTCTCTCTCTCTCTCTCTCTCTCTCTCTCTCTCTCTCTCTCTGTATCACCCCTCATCCTCCCCTCAGGCTCCTCTCCCTCCTCCCATCTCTGCACTGGCCTCTGCTGCAGCTAGCTAATGTTAGCATGTTAGCATGTTTGCACGATTACAACTGTATCTACTGTAGCTGAAGCACAATGTACTATTTCAGGTATATTACTTTGGGGTCAAACGTGCAATGTTTATATATATTTCTTTCCACTTTAAATCTGTTTATTATCAATATTGGACTCATTCTCATAACACCAACTATTACATAATGTTACTTTTTTTAAATTTCCAATCATTTTTATTGCTTGTGTGCTACTTATTATTGACAGCCCTAACCCTAACCTACCCACCTATCTATTAAAACCACCTGCCTAACGTTATATAGGTCCTCCTCATACCCCGGTAAACGATGCACACACACACACACACACACCTGACCGTCCACCTCATTTAAAAGAAAACAGGATTCATCAGACCAGGACTCGTTTTTGCACTGCTCCACGGTCCAGTTCTGACGCTCTAGTGCCCATCAAAGGTGATTTGGGCGATGAAAAGTGGTCAGTATGGGACTCTGACTGCTCTGCCTGCAAGAACCTTTTCAGTAATTTCCTCACAAGACTTCACAAGACACAAGACCTGTCTTTTTGGAGACGCTCTGACCTAGCCATCATCATTTGGACTCTTGTCAAAGTCTCTCAGATTCTTACACTGGCTCATTTCTCCTGCTTCCAACACAGTGACTGTTCACTTGCTGCCTTATATATTTAATCTTTATCTTTATATATCCTACCTTCTAATAGGCATCATTTGAAAGAGATAATCAATGTTACTCACTTCGCCTGTCAGTGGGGGTTTTAATGTTTTTGGCTGATCGATGTAAGTATTTAAAATCTGTCTGATCCATCAAGTTAATTTGAGCCCATTTGAAATGTTCTACCTCCCTCTTTTTAATTGATGGGATTATATTGTGAATTGTGGCTCGAGGCTGCTGGGTGTGAATACAATAAAGAATGAAGTTTTTAGGGGACATGTTGGAGCAGATTGTGTTATTGTTATTGTACGTGGTTCTGGTTTATAGGGCGTTTGAGGTAGGATCACAAAGTCACGCCCCTGAACTTTTGAACTTTGTGGGAAAACAGTGGTGATATAAATCTCTCAGAAACACCATCTGAGTGTTTAATATACACCTTGACCACTTGTTATGACTAACTCAGACTGCTGAAGCTGAATAGAAGCTTCACATCTACCTTTAAATTATGGATTTTGGGCCTCTCATCACATTTGAAGATCTTTTAATAGTCAGTATGAACAGGAGGAAAAACTCTTACAATGTTCATATGGATGCCCTGACTACTGTTTAAAGACAGACTTGAAAACAATTGTGAACCTTTCCTTTAAAACCAGAGGTGTGGCCATGTAAGCATTTTGAGTATTATGTAATAGTATTATTTTATTCATACTGGTATTAACATATCATCGAGATAGGGGCTGTTATTATTGGCCGATATTGAACTATCACAGATATATCGGTATTGGTGAATACAGTGAACATGCTGTCCGATATGTGCCGATATTTTTCTATTATTCATAGATATTTATAACAAAGTATTTATGTAAGTATTCTGTACACCTAATATCATTATCTGCCCCATAAACCCAGTATTGGTCTGGCCTTAATAGATATGGATGTGCTTTACCTTACTGGCTACAATATTGTTGTTTTTTTTTTGCTGAAAGTCTTTCCAATTCTTCCTGTTAGCATCTGCCGTTACCATGGAAACCGCTTTTCGCCAATCAGTAAAGTCCTTTCAATAAAACACAAAACCTGACCTCTCTTGAAAGCAGGCTAAGTTTTTGACCAGTGTTTTTTTGTTTTGGTTTAACTAGTGACCCTGGTAACTGGCGACTGTGACCGCGTCCGTGGTTGCCATAGTGACGGCAGTTGTTAAAAAGAAGACCAGAGCACAGTGGTTGGTCTCCTAAAAAAAACTTAAATTATCTTCAGTTATGATAATTCAACTTTATGTTAATCATTAAGGTCATAGTGGTGGGTTACGGTGATTTATATTGAATGGTGTTCCTAATATTTTGTCCACTACATTAACAAACATGAGAGGGGGCAAAATATTAGGAACGTCAGTCAGTATAATACACCTCAGTACGCTACCATCACTTAGTACGACCTCAGTGATAAACATAAATTTGAATGATCACAACTGAAAATGTATAAACTTCAAAAAAAAAGTATTATATATCTATATAATTGTATATCTGTGTGTGTGTGTGTGTGTGTGTGTGTGTGGTCCTTATTTGTTTTACAGTATGTAAACTAAGTAGTGTTTCCAACAAGAAGCATTTACATTTCTTCACTCATTTTTCTGAAATTAATCTTTTTTTTAGTTTGAGAGTAAAGACTGAGTGTGATTACAGTATAGCAGTCATAACAATAATAATAATAACACATATAATAACAACATATTGAATTTGTACCACACCTTTCATTCATTGTGAAACTCAAAAGTGCAAAATACAGCATTAATAACATAGAAAACATTGAAAAGAAGGTAGGCTGATCACACAGCTTCAACACAATATCTGGTCATAAACTTTACTTGTAGTATGTACACAGAGACAAAGCAGCTTAATTGGCTGAATATGAGCCACTTTCCTTTTAAGGGTAACTGTATAACATCCCAAAATGGGTTATAGCCACAGTGACACATTATAAGGAACGGTTAGAGGTGAATGCTGCATGCTGAGCCCAATTCAAATTAAATTGCAAGTGTAGATAATAAACAAAGTGGTGTCCTCCTAAAAGCCTGAAATTCTCTTATGTTGAATGTTCAACACAGTATACATAGTCATACGGCCCTTTTATGTTTTACAGTATGTAAATTAAATAATGTTTCCAAGAAGAAGCATTCACATTTCTTCACTCATTGCTCTGAAATCTTATTTAAATGTTAGCTTGTTTGAGAGGAGACACTGAATCTTGACATAATAGAATAATACTAATACTATGAATAATATATTTAATTTTCATAATCTTCATTCATAGTGAAACTCAAAGTGCATATTATAGGAAACATTAGAGGTCAATGCTTCTTGCTGAGCACAATTTAACCTTTGTAAAATGTTACTGTAGATAATAAACACAGTTAAGTATTGAGTCAAGAATATTTCATTGTCATGTCTCAGTACCCACACATAAACCCATAAAATAAAAGTTACCAACTAAAACTCTAACACTCCTAAAAATACACGTCAAGAAAGTTTCAGAAACACAAATAAAGGAAGTGTATAAAGCCACACAACTGCACACTTAAAATAGCAGCAAAGGTAACATGAGGTTGTGCAATGAGTCTGCAGAACAGATATTTTACTATAAAGTCAGACACAGTTTGTGGAGAGATTAAAGTGAAACATTTGATAAAGCTTTTTAGGAGGGGCATCTACTGTAGGTGTGGTGTTTGTGTTTCAAAGAGCTGCAACACAAGCTATACCGGTAATGTGTAATTCACTCTTTACTACATATGCAGTAATCATAATAACCTATCCTACTACTGAGCCTGGCATCATTGCAATATAGTGATTTTTTTTTGTATTTAAATGCACCTCTGGGCAAGACAAATTTATTTGTATAGCACATTTCAGCAGGGCAACTCAATTCAACTCAACTCAAGTGCTTTACATATAGTGCAAGAGCAGAACATAAATAAGCTAATTCATACTTTTTTTTTTTAAAGAACAAGAGAAAGAATTAAAACAGCTATAATATAAAAAGAAAAAAAGCAGAAAAGGGGATAAAGCAGTTGAAACAAGAGCTAAAACAGACTGAATAGATATAATAAAAGGCAGCAGCAAACATGAAAGTCTTCAATGTTGATTTAAAGGCAGACCTGATGTTTTCTGGGAGTTTGTTCCAGATAGTGGGGGTGCCACAATAACAATAAAGTGTTTGGTTTCTTGCTGTCACTCAGGCTGAAAGTCACCAAGTAACACGGTCACACTTTAACCCGAAACACCAGCAGCCACAGGATTACAGCTGCTGCACATATATGACCAGCTGTGAAGTAAAAACATCAGGTTTCGGGGCTAACTTGAGACAAACCCTCCACACTGCTGCAAGAACTGGACGTCTACTACTGTAGGTGATGTGTTGGTGTATTTAAACAGCTACAACACAAGCTAAACTAGTTATGTGTAATTCACTCTTTACTACATTATGCAAAAATAATAATCAAGCGCTGTCAGACTCAACCACACCTGCACAGCCTGAACATGTTGTAGTTTCTTTTCTCAATTACACCACTACTCACCATATATATTTATATTTAACAAACTGTTTATCATGTGCAATAATATCTATATTCAGGTCACTTTACTTTCAGGCATTGTTTTACATTTAGCACTCGTTTAGCTCGGTTAGCACTCGTTTTTGATTGTGTGTTTGTCTATTGTATATATGTTTAAGGGTTTCTATTAGTTGTGGATGCCCACTTTCTTTCCTGTAGTGTATATTACACATCTATTTGATCTTTTTGCCTCTGTCTTGCGGCTGTTACAAGTGAATTCCCCTTTGAGGGATTAATGAAGTACAATCTAATCTAATCTAATAATAACCTATGCTACTACTGAGCCTGGCATCATTGCTATATTGTCATTTTTTTTACATGATTAATCCGCTTTATTCTTTATGTAAGCTGTATCAATGTATATGTATTGGGTTTTAAATGCACCTCTGGAAGTAATTTTGTTGTGCTATACAATGACAATAAAGTGATTGGTTTCTTGCAGTCACTCAAGCTGAAAGTCACCAGTAACACGGTCACACTTTAACCTGAAACACCGGTCACAGGATTACAGCTGCTGCATATATATGACCAGCTGTGCACTACAAACATCAGGTTTCGGGCTCCACACTGCTGCAAGTATCCCTGCCTTTACCCGAGCATTATCAGTATCAATACCACAAAATAAAATTTAAAACCCTCCAAAAAACCTTAGAGTCACAGACAGATGCAGTGATTTAACATTAGCAACACCAGCTAACTAGTTACTAAGTGACTGCACTGCAATATCACCTCATATATTTTATCCTATAAGTCGTGTTGCATTGTAATAATAATACCACACCCCTTACTAGGTTGGCTGCTGTTACAGTTAAGGTCAGACAGTTGTTGCCAGGGGTTACACATTAAAAAAGATAAACCTTGCCGTGCTAGCAGTTAGCATGCAGGCTAACCAGTGAGAAGCTAACGTCATTCTTCCACATCACACACACACATTCACCTAAAACACACGGCTCTTACCTCATAGTTCGCATCCCATAGTCAAATGCCAGGTTAAGTATCTCCCTCTGTGTTCAAGCAGCCAATATAATGGTGTAAATCCCCGTTTTTTTTTTTTTATCACCGTAAACCGTCTTTCCGGTGGTGGTGGTGGTGCTCCTCTGACCGACTGAGGGACAGTTGGAAAATGGGGGTAACGCTACCGCCTGAAGTATCGCGAGATGTCTAAGGGAGATATAATGATATAATGAGGTGTTGGTGTAATCTCGCGATGATTTGGGTAGGGTGAGCTTGCAGGGACTTTGTGATGGATTAACAGCGCTCCTGTCGGCTGTGATATGTAAACACACCAGGGTTAGTGACTAATAAGGGATGGAAAGATGAAGTCAAACATATCTTTAAAAAATATAATTTTAAAAACATGCATCAAGTTTGTTAAAATGTTCATTTGCACCATTAAAAAACAACACCCAAAGTAAGACTAAATGTGAAATGTCAAATGGTGTAACCACAAAAGAATGATGAACATTAAACATTTTATCCACCAGAACATACAGTAAAAACAACCATTTTTTCTAGATATGTTTTGACAAATTATATAAAATTGGTTAAAAATCATTTTTCATTGCAAAAGTGGATTATATTTATTCAAAAATTTTAGTTCACATTTATTTTCCTTTTTTTTGTACCCACCTACATTTTAAATGAAATATGAAGGGATATGGGTGATTTAGTACATGTGAAAAATGAAAGGTCGTCTAGTTACTCTATTTAAAATGTAATAAGTAATATTACTATTTCAATTACTTAATCAAAGTAATGTAACTTATTACATTTGATTCCTTTACTAATTTTCTAACCAATGTGTTCATCTGTTAGGGTAAATGTTCCCTCCATATGTCCTTCCTTCCTAAGATCTAAGATCAGCTGTTAGGGTAAATGTTCCCATTAAGCACCAAAATCTAAACTCAGCTGTGTTGTCATGGATACTGACATGATTTATAAGGGAGATCATTTCTTATAAAGCAACATTTATCTCTCATTGTAAAATGTATTCATTAGTTCATATAGATTTTGGAATATAAAATAAAGATATTTGATGAATAAAGTGAGTTTAATTGGTACTGTGACTCCATTTAAGCTCATGTGTGCTCTAAATAAGCCCACATCATGATTTATTTACTAAATATAAACAAATATATTGATTTCAAAGAGTTAAAAACTGCAATATATGTATTCAGTAACATGTTAAATATTAAAAATGAGGAAAAAACCATCCTGAGCAAAATCTTAAAGGTTAGGTACTCTTTATTACACATACTGAGGGAAGAGGAGTAAATATGATTGAGACATATGAGAGAGATGTCATCCAGAGAGTTTGACATTTTAATTTAAATATTTATTTCATATGACAGATATCTAAATATTTGTGTAGTATGTATAGTTGTATAGCTGTTTGTGTTATAGTTGCATGATGTAGTAACACATATCATCCATTAGTTGGCAGTGTTGCGCTCGTTTAACAGCAAAAAATGTAAACAAGAGAAGAAGAAGAAGAAGAGGCGGTCAGCTGACTGTCATCTCCATGAACGAAGACCACACAGCTCATCTATGAACTGGATTTATTCTACTTTATATCTCAGATCTTCTAACTGTCTCTACAGAAACTTACAGCATGAAAGGATTATATTGCAAAGCAGGTGTGAGTGATGCTGAGACCAAGTTCATTATTCAGGAAACGGTGAGTTTGCATGTTGTTTCCTGTTCATTATATGTCCATAATTAATAGTATTATGAATTAAAACCAGTGTGTGAAGGATGCACGTGTGTGTTATTACTATCAGGACACTACTGCTAATAATGTCACTGCTTTCTCTCTTTAATTAGATTTCTTTAATTAGTGCAGCTCCACAGCTTAAAAAATTATACCTTTCAGCCCTCTACTTTAGACATAGGAAATATGATAACACCTTGGTACTTCTATACAGTATACAAACATTTATTAAATAGTTAAAATACAGTATAATGTGGCTGTGAACAAGTATAACTCATATATGTGGAGGAATGAATGACAATATAGCAAAACACAGTTGTAATACCAGCTATAACATATCTTCACATGAGAAGTTATAAGTGCTGATAAGTACTTTACATTAATAAACACTTAAAATATGCCTTTATATCTTCTTACAACCACATTAAAGTGCCTTATAGTTAATATTCTTTATATGCTTATTTGCTAAATAGAGGGACTTAAAATAAATACAGTGTGATTGGAAAGCTTTGGAAATTGTCTCATGTAGTTTCATCTGTTTTATATCTGTTATGTGTCTTTTTGCATGCACATCTATTCTGTTAGTTATGGTAATTGATTGAGAATTGACTCCTCAGCTGAAGTTAGCCTGTGTGTTTTCCTCTCCAGACTCTCCCTGAGGTTTTAGAGAGTCATCAGGTCAGAGTTCAGGTGAAGGCGTGTGGACTCAGCGCTCTGGACCTCAAGGTAACAACAACAGTTCAATCAAATGTTATGTGTTAGATCAGAGATGTCAAACTCCTTTTCATACAAGGGCCACATACAGCCCAATTTGATCTCATGTGGGCCGGATCATTAAAGAGATGGAGGGAAAGAAGGAAGGAAGGAGGGACGAAAGGTAGGAAGGACAGACAGAAGAAAGGGAGGAAGGAAGGAAAGAAGGGAGGAAGGAAGGAAAGGAAGGAGGAGAAGGAATAGAATATAGGGAGGAAGGAAGGAAGGAAAAGAAGACAAGGAGGAAGGGAGGAAGAAAGGTAGGAAGGACAGATGGAAGGAATGGAAGAAGGACAGATGGAAGGAAGGAAGGAAGGAAAAGAAGACAGGGAGGAAGGGAGGAAGAAAGGTAGGAAGGACACACGGAAGGAATGAAAAGAGGAAGAAGGAAACTGGGCCGGGTTGGACCTCTCAGTGGGCCGGTTCTGGCCCACGGGCCGCATGTTTGACAGCCCTGTGTTAGATGGTTTTGAAATATGAACTGAAATCATGTTGTTCAATTTACTGACTGTCACGGTAAAGAAAAAAACATCCCTTTGTTTTTTATTGATACAAATAATAACAGTCAATATATAACTCAAATAATAAGCACACACCTATAATCTAATCTAGTAACAAAATCTAATAATAATCTAATGAAAATTAGCTGCCTCCTGAACTCCATGTTTAAATTAATTAGTTATGTTGTAGTTATCAGTGCAAACATATGAAGACTGACACTAAATCAGATACGCACAATAATATGCAGCAAGAGCCTAAAGTAAACCCAAAACATTCACATTTACTTAAAATTAACCATTGCACATACAAATATGATTAATGTCTGTATCGTAGTATTTTTAAATATAAAAATATATTATTCAATATTAATATTTATCAAACATTAAAAGTGCATTGTTATATTTCTGAGAGGTCAAATACATAAATAAACTTTTTTTTTTGTTTACCTTTGATCCATTATCAGCCATTAGAGTTTTATTCATTGTTTCTCTATTTGTTTGATTGCATTGAACTTATTATATTTAGTAATTACACTGTATATAAATAAAGGTTATTACAAAGCTCACTGTTACATCCTTACACTTTACCCACAGTTTAAACTTTGTGTCGTCCTCCCGGGTCAAATTGACCCCGTCTGTTTTGACTGTTCCTTCTTTCCTCCCTTCCTTCCTTCCCTTCCTTCCTTCCTTCCTTCCTTTCCTTCCTCTCTTCCTTCTGTCCTTCCTTCCTTCCTTTCTCCCCCCCCTCCCTCCCTCCCTCCCTCCCTCCTTCCTTCCTCCCTTCCTTCTTCCCTTCTTCCTTCCTTCTCTCTTTCTTTCCTTCCCCCACCATCTTCCCTTCCTTCCTTCCTTCCTTCCTTCCTTCCTTTCCTTTCCTCCCTCCCTCCTACCTTCCTTCCTCCTTTCCTTCCTTCCTCCCTCCCTCCCTCCCTCCCTCCCTCCCTTCTTTCTTTCTCCCTTCCTTCCTCCATTCCTTCCTTCTCCCTCCCTCCCTCCCTTCCTTCTTTCTTTCTCCCTTCCTTCCTCCATTCCTTCCTTCTCCCTCCCTTCCTCCCTTCCTTCCTTGGCTCGAGTACAACAGGAGGGATAAAGGCTGCTTGTTTCCACACAGTTATATTATGTCAGTATTAATTCAATTCTCTATGCAAATTAAAGTCACTGTATTAAATAACTCTGAAATGCTCCTCTGTCTTTCTCTCCAGCTGCTCGATGATTTGGGGTTCCAGAGAGACTTCATTCCTGTCGGCAGAGAGGTGGCCGGCGTCGTCCTGCAAGGTTGTAAACACACGAGTACAGTTAACACTCGTGCTCCGTGATGCTTGATGAGGATTAGTAGTGATTTAGTAGTGAGTAGTGAGTAGTTTACCTGGTTTGTGTTTTTTCCCTCAGTGGGTCCAGATGTCGCCTTCTTCCAGCCGGAGGACGAGGTTGTAGGTAGGAAACATTTAATTATCTGAACTTCTGAATTATGTAATAAAACATGATGAATGATTAAAGTCTAATATCTGTAACTACAACTGGGTGATTACTCATTATTGTCATTTATTGCCAATTATTGAATTATTCTATTCTAACACAATTACCAGATCGAGATATTGTGATTCACCTTTCCTATGTTTTAATTAATGAGGTTAATTTCACCCAAATCTGTTACATTGTTAACTCTAACTCTAAAAATAATATACTTGAGTCAATAAAACAGGATTAAGTTCAGTTTTTGTGGAGATGGATCGATTAGTCAGTTAGTAGAAAAAATCATCTGCAACTATTTAGATAATCAATGAATCATTTTTAAAGTAAAACTGTCAAATATTCTCCAACTTTGTGAGGATTTGCTGCTTTTCTTCGTCTCATGTGATAATAAATTAAATTTGGATTGTTGGTTGAATTAAAAAAAAAGGCAATTTGATGACATCATCTTAGTTTTAGGAAACTGTGACGGACATTTATCTCCAGTTTTGGGGGAATTGTATTAATGTGATTAATTAATTGATATATTATAATCAGCAGATGAATCCTTAATGAAATAATAAAAAGAATAACGAGGATAATAATACTTAATATTGTAACATATGTGTTATGTAGGGTTGCAACTAAGGATTATTTTCATTGCCAGTTAATCTGTAGAATATTTTCTCCATTAATGAGTCATTTGAGCCATAAAATGTAAGAAAGTGTTAAAAAAAATAATCAACCACTGCTTCCCAAAACCCAAGAAAATTCAGTTTCAATATCAGTTTACTGTCATAGAGGACTAAAAAAATCATATCAATATCATATTTTAGAAGCTGGTATCAGACAATTTGGATATTTTTTCCTTAAAAAAAAAGACACAAATGATTATGAGACTATTTTTTGTTGTTGTTGATTGATTGATTGATTGATTGCTGCATTTCTAGTGTTATTGCATTTTAATAGTGTTCATATCACCACCAAAAATCGCCAAATATATGAAATTAGGCTTCAAAGTTGTGTAAAAATCAGTCTCTTTCTCTGCTACCAAACGCTGTGGGCGTGGCCGCCGAGTTCGCTGAAACCCCGCCCCCTACCAAGTGTCACCTGTCAATCAAAGTCACCACCTCTACCAGAAACATGGACGCTACGTCTGAGAGCTTTCTGTGGCTAGCTCGGCGGCTAACTCGGCAGCTAGCACCACTAATGCATTATACATTGCAGGTATTCTTCCTTTGGATTCTCCCTGCTCTGGACTCTGTGATACCATTGATGTGGATGAACACTATATAGGTAAAATACACACACACACACACACACACACACACACACACACACAGGTACACACAGGTACACACAGACATATGCGCATACACACACACACACACACACACACACACACACACACACACACACACACACGTATAGACTCATACACACAAACACACATAGACACACAGGCACGCACTCACACACACAGACACACACACACAGGCACAGATGCACTCACACACACATACACACACACACACAGACACACATACGCATACGCACACACACAGGCACACACACACACACACACACACACACACACACACACACACACCTGGGGTTACATTATAAGCACTTAATTCCTATAATGAGCAGTTTCCTTTATCATCAAACACAAAGTCTCACAATCCAGTCCAACAACATGCAGGAACTCTTCCCTAATGATCAAAGTCACACTCCTGAGAGTCACAGCTTGACGCCTTTGTGACTTCTTTTTACAAAATCCCACTTTCGCTTCAGAGTGATAACGTCAGCTCACGAAGAAGAAGAAGAAGGAGAAGAAAAAAAAAGAAAAGGCAGTTCAGGTCAAATCCCTCTCATCTCTCTCTGCCCCCCGAAGAAGTGAGGCAAAGTGTTTCTCTTTAAGTGAAAGCTCTCCCACCACCTTTCATCTGCACCTCATACACTTCAAAGTTCAAATCAAACGGTCTGACGGCGTGAAAGAATCGAATAAAAGCACCGAAATTGCCGCGACTCCTCCCCCCACCCCCCCTCATCCCCTCTCCGACTCTTTCACCTGGAGTTTCTGGCTGATTTCATTCTGAAGCCGGCGGGACAGGAGAGGAATTGATTACAGCGTGCGTTATGTGGTCGGCAGGTTAATAAAAGGGAATTTCATCATGAATAGTAACTTATCATCAAGGCATCAGTAACCGTCGCTTCCTCTTTTCCTCCCTCCCTTCCTTCCTTCATCATTCCTCCTTTCCTTCCTTCCTCGTGTCCTTCCTTCTTTCCTCACCTCCTCCTTTCCTTCCTCCCTTCCTTCTTTCCTTCTCTCCATACTTCCTTCCTCCCTCCTTACTCCTTTCCTCCCTTCCTTCTTTCCTCACTTCCGTCCTTCCTCCCTTCCTTCTCTTTACTTCCTTCCTCTTTTCCTCCCTCCTTCCTTCCTCCTCTCCTTCCTCCCTCCTTACTTCTTTCCTTCTTCCCTTCCTCATTCCTCCCTTCCTCATTCCTTCCTTAATTCCTCCTGTCCTTCCTTCCTTCCTTCCTTCCTTCCTTCCTTCCTTCTGACGGCGTGAAAGAATCGAATTTGACGCGACCCCCCCTCCTCCCCCCATCCCCTCCTCATCCCTCCGACTCTTTCACCTGGACTTTCTGGCTGATTTAATTTTCCTTCCTTCCTTCATTCCTCCTGTCCTTCCTTCCTTCCTTCCTTCCTCTCTTCCTTCTCTTCTTACTGCCCTCCTCATCTTACTTCCTTCCTCTTTTCCTCCCTCCTTCCTTCTTTCCTTCCTTCCTTCCTCCCTCCTTACTCCTTTCCTTCCTTCCTCCTTTCCTTCATTCCTCCTGTCCTTCCTTCCTTCTCAATTTCATTGTCCTTTTGTACAATGACAATAAAGACTTTCTATTCTATTCTATTCCTCCCTTCCTTCTATCCTCACTTCCTTCCTTCCTCCCTTCCTTCTTTCCTCACTTCCTTCCTTCAAACAACAGCTAAAAAATCAAATCAAAGATAAAAAGAATAAAAAAGAAAGTAATAAAACATATTCTGTGTGTGTTTCTGTGTCTGTTCTCCAGTTCAGAAGCCGGAGAAGCTCAGCTCAGTGAGTGTTGCCGGAGCGCTGCGTGACGGACTCTGTGCTTACACCGCTCTACACACACACGCTCGCATGGCAGCTGGACACACACTCCTGGTTCTGGACGGCGCCAGTGTACGTAAAAAAAACAAAAACAATCTTAAATATCATCCGTGACTGTATCAGGGGATATTCTGCTGCATGTTTTCTTTCTTTCATGACGATTTAAGACAGTAAATACCTCAAAAAACTGCGTCTTTTCTCCTCTCCTCAGTCTTTTGGCCTGATGTGCATCCAGCTGGCTTGTTACCATGGAGTTAAGGTTTTGACGACGTCACACTCACAGCAACAACACACATTCCTGGAGCAGCTTCGGCCGAGTGTAGGTCTGTACTGATGGTGTCAACTCACTTTTACTCACTTTAAAAAAAAATCCATAACAGCATCTGGAATATAATGCTTTAAACCCAATCTCAATGTCCTTAAAGTCCGTGTAAAGTAAGAATAAATATGTGTTCTGAGTTTGACATACCACACAAAAGTGTGTTGTTAACCACCCTGCCAAATTTGAATGATTAAAAAAATCGCCATATATATGAAATTAGGCTTCAAAGTTGTGTAAAAATCAGCCTCTTTCTCTGCTACCAAACACTGAAACCCCGCCCCCTACCAAGTGTCACCTGTCAATCAAAGTCACCACCTCTACCAGAAACATGGAGGCTATGTCTGAGAGCTTTCTGCTGCTAGCTCAGCTGCTAGCTTGACGGCTAGCTCAGCGGCTAGCTCGGCGGCTAACTCAGCTAACTGGCTAACAGTAGACTGTAGTAGTAGTAGTAGTGTGTGCTGAATGTATTTATACCTCTACAGCAGCAGGGGCGGGTTTATGCTAATCACTAAATCCTGAACACAGAAATCTTGAAACACAGTTTGTGAAGCCTAGCTCCACAATTCAAATCTAAATGGTTGAAATGCTTTTTACACCTTTTTTAGAAATACATTTATGACCTATTTAATGTGTTTAGAAGAAAATGTCTGAATTCGCTTTACACTGTCTTTAAATCCATTCTCTAAGAAATCACTTAATTTATTCTTCTTTTAAATCTTTACTACTTTTCCTTCCTTCCTTCTTCAATATTCCCTCTCTCTTCCTCTTCATATGTTCCTCAGGTGTTCAGGATCCTCTAGTTGGTGAGATCTCCTCTGTCTTTCTGACTGTCTTGCATGCTTGCTTCCTTCCCTCCTGCAGCACATTGCACTTGTTTAACTATGATTACTGATATGCGTCGTCCTTGTGTTGCAGCCCTCCGCCTTCAGCTCAACTCATTTTTTGCCCTTGATGTTGTATTGCATATTAACTTAACTTATTAATGGAGTGTGTGACAGCTGTATTTGTCTGTTTGGTTTATGTTTACTGCTGTAATAATGTTTTTGGTCAGAATCTCTCTTATTTACTAGTTTATTTATTTAATCATTTAATTTGATGCATCTTGTGAATAGAGTGATGACATTTGTTTATTGTACATAAGTAATGTGATTATTTGTTACCCAGTGATGTAACCAAATAACAATTAATATAGAATTTAGTGAAAGTAAATATTTATAGTACAGATTTAAATTGTTACAGTATATTTTACTCATTTTAAATTCAAAAAGAGGGAAAAGTGAAGAGACTGGTTAAATTAAAGTAGTGTAACCCCATAATACAACTTATTTTCACTCATTTTAAGTAAATATTGGAAGAGGAAAAGTTAACCTTTAAATGTTAAAAAAGAAGCTGCCACCATGTGGATAATATCAAAACTTTAATTCAAAATTTAATTTATGAGTTTATGATGAGATTATTTGGTGTTACAAGAACGTATATTATCATTCAACATCACTATTACTCTTGTACATAATTTAATTATTTTTTAAATTATATTTTTTTGCTACTATTGTATTTTATTTCTTATTATTTATTCTTCTTATTATTTTTTATTCTATTTTTGCTCTCTACTTTCTGCTGAAATACTGTAGATTTCCCCACGGTGGGATTAATAAAGGAATATCTTTTTTTTAATAGAATTTCAAACATGATATACATAGTCAATTTTTTCAACTTTTAACTATATTATAAATCAGAATGACTCATGATATTATGTGGTTGTGTGTTTGTGTGTGCAGCGAGGGTGATCCCGGTCTACAAGGACCCATCAGACCTGCTGCCGCTGGTTTTAGAGGAGACAGGAGGACTGGGGATCGATATAGTGATAGACTCAGGAGGTAAAAGCTTTATATTCACTTCAACTCGTTAAGATTTCAACTTTACTGCTGAACAGGAAGTCAAACATGTCTGCGTGTTTGTGTGCAGCGCGTCTGCAAGAGGACGAGGGAGGGGACGAGATGAAGCTCCTCCCACACAAGCATGACATCATCAGCGTGTTGGGAGTGGGGGGGCACTGGGTCACATCGCACCAAGGCCTTCAAGTGAGTCAGCATCAAACATAAAAATCACTTTCAAAAATCTCCAGTTATAAAATAAATTCAATACGATAACGATTGTAGTGTTGTTTTTTGAAAGTGTCTCATAATTGAATTAATATGTATAATTTTGACTTATTAAATCAAATTTTAGACTTACTGAATCATTATTTTGACTTGTCCGAACATGCATATTCCCTGTTATATTGCCCTAATTATTTTAATTTAGTAGTAATAATTGCTAAAAAAAACAAACACATTTTGGAAAAATCAAGTGGGAAACTAATGATTTTTATTATTAATTATTGATCACATGTTCAGTCCTTTTGGAAATGTTTAAATCTGATGCAACATTTCTGTAATTCCTGTGACTGCAAAGTGTCTAAATGGTCAGAATTAAATGTTAATTCAATTAAAAGTATAAATATAGATCAGTTTATCATCTCTCTGTCTCTTTATGTTATTTTACAGTTGGATCCTCCAGACTGCAGATTACTCTACTTAAAATCAGCGTCCGTGTCTTTCCTCAACCCTGAAGTGTGGACGGCTTCGTCGGCCCAGCAAGGACGATATCTCCGTATCCTTTGATAACGGCCGTTAATCTTAACTTTTACCCCTCCCTCCTTTCCTTCCTTACCTCCTTCTCTTTCTTTCCTCCCTCCCATCTCCTTCCTTCCCACCTTCTCTCTTTCTTTCCTCCCTCCTTCCTTTTTTCCTCCCTCCTTTCCTTCCTTCTTCCTTCTCTCCTTCCTCCCTCCTTTCCTTCCTTCATCCTCCCTCCCTTCCTTCCTTGACTCGAGGACAACAGGAGGTCTTTGTGTGGTCTTTAACATCCTTGTGTCAGATATTCTGAAGGATATTGTGGAGAAGATGTCAACAGGAGTGCTCAGGTAATTCAAACACAGATCTGTGCTACTTAGAATGGGCTATAATGTTTTTAGACTTGATATAAATTTCTATCTTGTGTTGTTTTATCATTAATTTGAAGCTCCTATAGTTGCTTAATGGTTTTAAAACTCATACAAAACCTTCCGTATAAACAAGACAAATGCGGTTATACATTTAAGTCGTTTTAAAGTGTTCATATTTTCTCTTTTCCTTGCTCTTAGTCATCAGTTTAAAGGTGCATGTCCTTGTTTTAATGCCCTACAGTGCCACCAAATCCTACAATTTGATGATGTGATGTTTTTAAAACTTACAGGATAGGTTCAGTCATAGTGTCCATATGAACAGTGAAAGAGGTTTTCTTGGCTTTAATCATTCCTCCTGTTCATACTGACTATTAAAAGATCTTCAAATGTGCTTTCAATGTTAAAGTGATGGAGGACAAAATCCACACAGTCATTTAAAAGTAGATGTGAAGCTTCTATTCAGCTTCATCAGTCTGAGTTAGTCATATCAAGTGATATCTGACACATTTACAGTCTTTTTAACATCAAATTCACTCTTAGTGTGTTTCCCTGTTGAGCTGTGGTGGAAGTATAGTAACAAAGACTTTGGCTCTAAAAACACTGTAACGTTGAAACATAGAAGACTTGATTTGACTCATTTTGGACGGCTGAAGCTTCATATTAGCTTCAGATAAACTTTTAAATACATTTCTGCACAGGAGACAGCTTGAAAAATTGTGAACTAGTCCTTTAAAGCTCACAGTCGTTTATAGAAGTATCATTTTAACTTGTCATAGTCAAACTGTAGTTTAAATTAATCAAATGTTACAATCTGTTTACAAAATGTCTCTCCAGACCTCAACCCGAGGAGGCCGTCCCTCTCTATGAAGCCACAGTTACCATGGAGACCGTGCAGCGTAACCAGAAGAAAAAGGCTGTCATTCAACTGTGACCAAAAATACAGAAACTCTGCAGGGACGCTGGCTGCAGATAACAAGTCAATGGGGTCAGTCCTGTCTGCAGATAACATGTTTTTTTTGTTTTTTTTTAGTCTTTTGGGAAGGAGTAAGGCGGTGAAATGTGTCCCAGCATGCATTGCAGGGATCACAAGAAGATGTCATGGTGATGTTTCCAGTCTCTAGTTTACTGCAGAGGAATACTGTAGATTTTCTTTCTGTGTTTCTCTCAAGTACAGACACATTCAAGCACATTCACACCCAGTTTTTTTATTTTTGTAATTACACCTTATTAGCCTTTAAATATGTCTGAATTCATGTGGCTTTTTCCAATTTAAAAAACATTCACAATTGAAAGTTTTGCATCCAAATTACAGTAACAACAGCAGCTATGATTTATGTTATTGTCTCTGAGTGTATCAGATTGTTTGTTGCAGATTTTTTTTTACTTGTAATGAATATGGAATAAAAATCCTTGAATGGAAATAATCATGAAATGTTTCTCTCTGTTTTTATTGTATAACATTTTGTGAAAGTACATTATTGACATTTCATTAATCATCTTTTTAAGAGAAATATGATGGGCCAAATCTTTCTGTTTTCCTCTTTTCTGTTATACTCATACAAAAACACACTTTTAAGGCAAGTCCAAAAGGCTAAAATAGTTAACAGTTATATTTTGTGCACCATTGTTTTTCCTTGTCCATCCATTGATAAACTGCTAGTGGTGAAAAGCTCTGTACTGTCTTACTTATATGCTCTTTCTGTATATCTAGAGTTTTTATTTTAAAACCAGGAAGTCTCCGAAGAAACATGATCTCATTTAAAAAGGGAGACTTGGCAGAATAAATATCATAAAATTACATAAAAACACATTAAAAATCAGAAGTATAAAACTTGATTTAAAACAACATGAAACATGTTTTTCGTGATGCTTGAAAGCTTGACGAGAAGGCAGAGTTACCAGATGATGTGAGAATTCAGTCCAGGTAACGTCATAGTCATGTCCCCTCTCTGTTTCCTGTCTACATCGTCCCCTCTTTCCTCCCAAAAAAAGACTGGATGGCGAGCAGGACAGCCAAAAACGTGGCTTATTACAGGGAAGGACAGACCTGAGCACCAATCACGTGTCGGCTCACAGCGTCGATGTCCGGTTGGCATGGCAACGTGTCATCTGACTGTCTCTGCGAGCCTTGCAGTGTCTCCAGACAGCTTCCCAGGATGCATTTCTCCTCCTGTCGCAATGACCTCACCACCTCCAGCTGCTCCCTGACTGACTGGTCGCACCGCTGGAGAAGATGGGAAATCTACACACACACACACACACACACACACGCGCGCACACACACACAAAAAAGTCTTCATAAGTGTGGGTTTCTTCAGGAGAAAACAGATACTTGGTGGAGTGTGTGTGTGTGTGTGTGTGTGTGTACCTTGTCCAGAGCTCTGTGTGTGTCTTGTAACAGTCGCTGACACAGAGTCTGAGCTGTCTGAATGCTCCACCGCTCCCTCTCTTCACACAGCGCCTGGCCGAGCAACACCGCCTTCCACTGCTGACTACGAAAAATCAACACAAACACACACACACACACACACACACACACACACACACACACACACACACACACACACACACACACACACACACACACACACACACACACACACACACACACCCCATGACTCAGTTACTGACCAATCTGAAGGAGTTAAATAAGAAAGTTGATCTTCCCTTTAACACAGTGTGACTCAACATCTGTGTGTGTGTGTGTGTGTGTGTGTGTGTGTGTGTGTCTTTTGGTCTTACTACAGTGTTTGTGGCAGGGACAGCAGTCTAAGAGCTGTCATCAGCCTCCAGCTCGGGCCTTCAGCGGACAAAGTTAGGTTACTGTGAGGGAGGAAAGAGAGAGGAGAGGGAGTGGAAGGAGTTTATGCATCAAATTTGAGTTTTAATCTCTGTGTGAAATATGGAGGCAGCTGCTGTTAGATGTTATGCTGAGTTTAACAGAAAGACTGGAACAAGGGTGGAACTGCAAGTATAGAGAGAAAATCTGCCAAAAAAAGATTCCTGTTGAGCGTCCAGGGTCAAAACTGACTGACTTTAGCAAAGTTTTCATTCTAACTTATTATCGCTGCTTTTACACATATTTTTGGAAATGATGATCAATAGGCCTCATTTAAAGTAATTGATACTTCATTTTTGAGTTAATGCCAGTTGTTCTCTTGGGTCAAATAAATAGTTAAATAGTTTAAACACTCTTTTTACTCTCATCCAACTCTGGGCAAGACAGAAATCCAAGTATGTCCTAAAATGGACTGTTTCTTTAAAAACCCTCCTAATTTATTATATATATATAGAGAGAGATAGATAGATAGATAGATAGATAGACAGTCTTACTGAAGGAAGTTGTTGTCTCTTAGGAACTTTATCTTCTGATCCAAACTTCTGTCTCCTCTTAAAACCTCACAAAGGAGACCTGAAGGATGGGAGGGAAACATTAGAAACATGTGACCTGAATCTGTCAATAATCATATATTTAGTAGCTACTACAGGCTGTATAATTTCAGGATGCACCAAAAGGTTGTTTAGGTATGATATTTTGAAGACACAACAAGGTCCACATTTTAAAATATAAAGAATAATTCCTTTTTATCGAGTCTAAATGCTTTAAAACATTTCACAAACTGACTCACATCAATACTTCATCAGTCATCAGTCCTTCCTACCTGTGTCCACGTAGACCACGCTGTGTGGGTTGCTGGAGGCGACAAACCCGTACTCTAACAACAGCCGCTGGTTGTCATGGGAACCGTAGTTAATGAAGGCCTGCTGGTAGCGCAGAGTCCCGGAAATGCTCTTGATTTCGTAACATCTGGTCGCGTCATTGAAGTTTGCTTTTACCTGAGAGTCAAAGAAATTGTTTTTGATAGAAAGATGAGTGAAAGGAAATTTGTAGAACATCCAACTACTCTATTTTAATGTGTTTATGTGTTAATGAGAGTTTTTAGTTTACCTGCACGTCCGGTCGGTGGTTGAGAAGGTCCAGGAAGGGAGCTAAAGCGTAATTATTCTGTCCAGACAAGAAGTCGTTGGGCGGGTGGGACATGAAGACGGAGCGTGTGTTGATGCTACACCAAGCCCATCTGGAGGAGGAGGAGGAGGGGGGGGGCAAGGAAGGGGAGGAGGAGGAAGACGAGGAGGAGGGGGAGGAGGACGAAGAAGAGGAGGAGGACGAGGACGAGGAGAATGAGGAGGAGGGGGAGGAGGACGAGCACGAGGAGGAGGAGAATGAGGAGGAGGATGAGGAGGAGGAGGAAGTGTTTCATCATAATCTTACTGTTGGACATCCCAACAAATTTGCAACATCAGTATTTCCTGTGTAACATTTCGTCAGTTCAACTGTGCAATATATTTTCTTCCCTTTATAATCCACACTAATACTCCTCTCAACATGCTGTTACTGTTCTTTATTTCCTATTGTTAAAATAGCTGGTCTTACTTTATTCTTTCTTATTGGTGCTCTTTCTATATTTGCTCTAAATCTTCCCATCATTAAACTAATAAAGGATCATCTTATCTTAGTATCTTAGTAGTGAAACATCTCTCTGTTTGAAACCCTTGATTATATGATTCAACAGTTTAAAAAAGTACCCCCCCCCCCCCCCCCACACACACACACACACACACACACACACAGTACTGGGCAAAAGTTTGAAGCACTTTAGGGGTTTTTTTTCTTTGTATGACATTAATAAAAAACATGGCATGGCATTATTATTGAAAGCATCCTTAACCCTCCTGTTGTCCTCAGGTCAAGGAAGGAAGGAAGGAAAGGAGTAAGGACAGAGGAAAGGAGGAAAGGAGTAAGGAAGGAGGAAAGGAAAGGAGAAAGGAAGGAAGGTGGGAGGAAAGGAGGAAGGAAGGAAGTGAGTAAGGAGGGAGGGAGGGAGGAAAGGAGTGAAGAGGGGGGAAGGAAGGGAGGAAAGGAGGAAAAGAGGGAGGAAAGAAGGAGAGAAGTGAGGAAGGAAGGAAAGGAGTAAGGAAGGAGGGAGGAAGGAAAGGAGTAAGGAAGGAGGGAGGAAGGGAGTATGGAAGAGGAGGGAGCAAAGAAAGAGGGGAGGAGGGGAAGAATGAAGGAAAAATTAAAGAAAGAGGGAAGAAGGAAGCAAGGAAAGAACAGTCAAAAGAGAGATGGGGTCAATTTGACCCGGGAGGACGACAAGAGGGTTAATGCCTTAAAGTTTTGCCCAGTATCGTATATATAATGTATATATATCAAAATAAAGAACCAGTGAGAAAACGCTTTCTTGACAGAGCTGTTAAACTGGAACATCTTCACCCAACCACATCTATCATAAAAGATAGAGAGGCTTATCTTTAATCTTTAACGCTCATGTTTCCTGTGGATGAATATGAATGCATACCTTAAGGCCTCGTATGTCAACACCTCGGCAACGGGCAGGCTCAGGATTGGCTGCAGGGATCTGGATCAAGAATAAACTGATGGTGATTTTTGTTGACACTGATGGGAACAATAGAAGCAACTGATATCTACACTGAGTCAAAAGTCACCTATATGTTAAGATTTGGTCACACCTGAGTTTACTCCCCATTCATTTGGAGAGAGTGAGATGCATTTACTGTCTGTAGGTTAACTCACACATTTGATCTTTTATTATATTGAGTCTCATCAGTTTGAGAAAGAATAATATAATATAATTGCATGATAACATTTGCAGAAAAGTACAATTGTTTTTCTTGCATTTATAATGTAAGTGATGGAGGACTAAATCCACAGTCTTCCTTCTGTGGTAAAATGTGTTTAACCCTCCTGTTGTCCTCAAGTCAAGGAAGGAAGTTAGGAAGGGAGGAAGAAGGAAGGGAAGAAAGGAAGGGAGGAAGGAGGGAGGAAGTAAGGAGAGAAGGAAAGGGAGGAAGGAGGGAGGAAGGAAGGAAGGAAAGAAGGAAGGGAGGAGGGAGGGAGGAAGGAAGGAAGGAAGGAAGGAGGGAGGGAGGAAAGGAAGGAAAGAAGGAAGGAAGGGAGGGAGGGAGGAAGGAAGGAACAGTAAAAACACACAGGGTCAAATTGACCCGGGAGGACGATACAAAGGTTAAAAGTTGATCTGAAGCTAATATGAAGCTTCAGCGTCCAAATGAGTCAAATCTTCATCTTCTATGTTTCAACATTACAGTGTTTTTAGTACCAAAGTCTCTTTTTGTTACTATACTTCCACCACAGCTCAACAGGGAAACACAAAGAGAGAATTTGATGCTATAAAGACTGTAAATATGTCAGATATCACTTGATATGACTAACTCAGACTGCTGAAGCTGAATATAACCTTCACATCTACTTTTAAATGCCTGTCTGGACACACTGTGGATTTTGACCCTCTATCACTTTACACTGAATGCAAATTTGAAGATCTATTAATAGTCAGTATGAACAGGAGGAATGATTACAGCCAGGAAAAACTATCTATCTATCTATCTATCTATCTATCCATCTATCCATCCATCCATCCATCATTCCCACCTGAAAAACTCCTGATTGGAGGAGTGCATGTCTCTCACAGCCTCCCTCTGCTCCACCGCCTGCCTCCTCACACCGGTTGGAAGAACGGCCATGACATCGTCGGCAAAATAAGCCGGGCAGGTGTAAGAGGTGGGCAGCGTGTCTATGTAGGGGAGCCAATCGGAGGCCTCTCCTCTGTGCCGCTCACACACCAGGAAGACACAGAGCGCCAGCAGGGGGGAGAGGCGGGACTTCCAGCTGTGGAGATAAATAGTAAGAGTTTGGGTCAATCCCTTTCTGCTTTTTAGACCTGTTGCATATTTACAGTGTTTTCAAACTAACTATATTTTCCTTACTTTTTCCTGCACTTTACTCTTTTAATATATCATTCTTTGCAGGTAAGGAAAGTTAAATCACTGCTACTATAACACACTGAAGCTTTAGACAGGAAGAAGTTAATGCAAGGCTGTTGCAATGGATTTAATTCAATATTACAGCTTTTTATTGTATATATCGCCAAATGAGGCTATAAGAAAGTTGATATTTGCAATTTCTGATATTCTGAATAGTTTCACTTATGTATGAATGTGTGTGTGTGTGTTGTTGTGTTTGATATACACATCTCACAATATGGCAAAAATATTAAACTATTTAAAAAATAATGGATAAGCACACATCACTGACATAAATCCAACACAGTTTATGACATTATAATCAAGTTTATGGCAGGACTTCTCTCTCTCTCCCTCCCTCCGTCCCTCCGTCCCTCTCTCCCTCTCTCTCTCTCTCTCTCTCTCTCTCTCTCTCTCTCTCTCTCTCTCTCTCTCTCTCTCTCTCTCTCTCTCTCTCTCTCTCTCTCTCTCTCTCTCTCTCTCTCTCTCCCTCCCTCTCTCTCCCTCCCTCTCTCACTCCCTCTCTGCCTCTCTCCCTCCCTCCCTCCCTCTCTCTCTCCCTCCCTCTCTCTCCCTCCCTCCCTCCCTCTGTGTGTGTGTTTACCTCTTGATATACTGTCCCAGGTAGCTGTCCAGGACTGTTGAGGTAGTGAGGAGACAAGACTCTGGCAGAGAAATCAACATGTGGCCGGTCTGATGAACAGAGACAGGCAAAGAGGAAGATTTATTATTATAACGTTAATCTCACCTCCGCTGAGCATTACTGCTGACATGTTTCCCCAAAACTGAGGCACAACATAATTTATGGGTTATAGATCATTGCATTTGGGATCAAATCTGACACATCTATTAACCTGACCAAAAGCCATTTGACTCTACAGAACTTAAACTGCACTTATCTGAAAAATAAAAAACAATGTCTTTAAATAATCTGACAAATGAATCCCTTCATTTACGATAACCATACACATTATGTCAAGATTATGTGATTATGTGAAATGGCCACTGTTATTAGCTCATTTTGTATAAACACAGCTATGAAAATTAATGAATGAATCACCAGTAAAGCAAAAGTCCAACTGAAAAATAAATCACTCAAAAAGATGACTAGATAACCTACAATAACTAAAACAACTGTATAACTTTATCTTTCTTCCATCTTTAATGATGTAAACTGACTGTTGTCTGTTAGCTGGCTTACCTTTACATTCCTGAGAGCCTGCAGTCCTCTTCCTGTGTCTGGAAAGAGAAAGAGCAAGACACAAATTGATTGGCATGATCTGTTGCACTCATAAATCAAAGCTACAAAGAAAAAAAGCACATCTGTATCTCTATTCATTCTTCCTCTAAACCAGGCATCTTATTATCTTATTATATTCAGCAGAGACTCTTAAGGACAGAAGTTTCCTACCAGAGAAGAGAGCCGGCTGCAACAGCGTCGAGGTGAATCCTCTCTGGTGAAGAAACTTCATCAGCTTCACATACTGAGGCTGGTGACACAGAGAGACTGAGGAGAGAGAGAGGGAGGGAGAGAGGGAGAGGGAGAGGGAGAGAGAGAGAGAGAGAGAGAGAGAGAGAGAGAGAGAGAGAGAGAGAGACAGAGAGAGAGAGAGAGGGAGGGAGAGAGAGAGAGAGAGAGAGAGAGAGAGAGAGAGAGAGAGAGAGAGAGAGAGAGAGAGAGAGAGAGAGAGAGAGAGAGAGGGAGGGAGGGAGAGAGAGACAGAGACAGAGAGACAGAGAGAGAGAGAGACAGACAGAGACAGAGAGACAGAGACAGAGAGAGACTCACTATAACATCCGAAAATGCATGTATTTATATTTAATTGTATAAAATTGTATTGTACTGTACTGAATATGAATTGTAATATTATAATATGTATGTAAATATTTTCTAAAATGCTTTGGCAACAACACATTCCTGTTCATGCCAATAAAGCTGTTTGAGGAAAACTACAGTAAAAGAGTAAAGCTTGTTGGTTTGTACCTGA
This sequence comes from Scomber japonicus, assembly GCF_027409825.1. Taxonomy (NCBI): domain Eukaryota; kingdom Metazoa; phylum Chordata; class Actinopteri; order Scombriformes; family Scombridae; genus Scomber; species Scomber japonicus. The sequence goes on along the minus strand of NC_070591.1, from coordinate 6,882,959 downwards.
CTGGACGATGCTCTCACTTTTCTGCCTCCTCTTCCTCGCAGCTCGCCCAACCCGATGGCCGTGACCCCTCATGACCCCACCTGACCCCGCCTGGACCGTGGTGGATAAACATACACACAATAAGTACACCTTAACGTGAACAATAGTCTCTCTGTCTCTCTTAGCTAAAACTCAGTTTGTTTGTTTTTAGAGGAGTTATTTGTATAAACACTTAAGTGCCCAACTTCTTCTGCACAAGTATTTGTTCACTTCCAATTCAAGCACAGTATAGCTGCAGAAGTGGAGTTTTTAGTACCCAGAAATTTTCTCCAACATTTGGTGACTTGGTAAAATTAAGTCCCCCACTTGTTATCTTCTTATCACCATCGGCATAATAACCATAAATATCATCAAAGTAAAAATCATGTCTTGAAAAAGAAGGATCTTGCCCATATACATTCCCATATTTAAATACTATGCTTTCCAGTCTACTATTGCCAACCCATTAAATACAAGCAGTGGCAGTACATACAGTAGTAATACAATTACATATGTATTCCTCTGCTTTGAATTATAATTTGACTCATCTTAAACTCAAAAAATAATCTTAATTATCCCAGAAATTCCTTGTCCTTGCTCAAATTAGTTGTGATGACATACTTGTAGGTATATAAGTATTAAACTGAGACTTTAATGTGAGCACAGACACACTTTTAGCAGAATAATGTGAAAACAAACTCTGAACAGTGAAGCTCAAATCTCCACCCTAAAGGAGCAATAAGAAAAACATGTTTTTGAGTGGAAGTGGACTTTAAATATACATCAAATCTGTTATAAATGAGTTTAATCATGCTTTGTTATTGAATCTTTTAGTGGAGTAACAACCAATCCTTATCTCCTAAAACCAGGAAACATCACACTGAGAGCTGCACCAATGAAATCAAGCATATTAATAGAAGTAGTTCAACTATAAATATAATATAGTTCAACAGCTAATGAAATACCTCAGTAGTATCCTCATTTATATCCTGGATTCATGTCGCTTCTCGTGTGCATGTTTCCAGCCATAGACCACGTGGTCTGTGTTGTTGTTCCGGGTCTGCGCCGTAGGTCTGCGCAGTGAGTCAGTTTCCTCCTCCTGTCTTTCTCTCTTTTACTCCCATTTTGCTCTCCAGCTTTCACTCCTGCAGCTTCACTCTGCACCAGAAGACCTCACTCAAAGTAAGTCTCTTCACTTCAACTTTAAACTACAGTCTTTTACCAACGTGCTTTAATTTAAAATGGCGCGCTTTTAGTTTCTACAACTGAGCGAAAGTTTGGTTTAGTAATTGAAATAAATGCGCATGTGAGCTTGTTAATGTTATGTAACGTGAAACAATGATCTGATAGCAGGCGTCCCCTCTGTTAGCTGTGTAAACATGCATGATTACATATTATGCAACCTACTGTATAACTACTGCTGTTATAAGACATGTATTAACACCGTTATGCAACAATCATCGTGCAGAAATAGTCTGTTAATAATCCCACTAAGACGAGTTCATATGTTGAAGTGTGCATTAGGTCAGATCTGGAGGTGTGATTGTGCATTTTCTGCCCTTAATTTCATTGTATATGAATAAAATCTCATTTCCAAGTTAAAGCCATGAGTATGCTGTTAGTTTTAGACCCACCCAGTATAAAATGTAATAATTAAAACGTGACTTTTACAACTGTTTTTGACATTTACTATCTCATCATAAGTTTATAAAAGCTATTTCAGCAGTAATTTGTTACTTTATTCCAGATTTTCTGTTATGACACCATTAAAAGTGGGATTTATCTCTTTCCCAGTTGTCACCATGACTCAGCAAATCTGCTTTCAGTCATCTCTCCCTCATGACTGATAAAACAATCCCAGTAAAACCAGTTCATATGTTGAAGTGTGCATTAGGGGTCAAAGGTCACACAGTGCAGATCTGGAAGTGTGACTGTGCACTTTCTGCAACTCATTTCATCTTATATGATTTAAAATCTCATTTTAAAAGTTGAAACCATGAGTATATTGTTAGTTTTAGAATGAAAATAGAAAAAAAAGTATAACATTTAATATATAAAACTTGATTTCTATAGCTGCTTTTGAGATTTACCAATTTATCAGATGCTTAAAAAGTTCCTGTTTTTTATGATTAATGCTAATTCAGCAATAATTTGTTATTTTATTCCAGATTTTTTTTGTTATTACATCGTTAAAAGTGGGATTTATCTCTTTCTCAGTTGTCACCATGACTCAGCAAATCTGATTTCAATCAGCTTTCTCTCATGAAACAATCCCAGTAAAACCAGTTCATATGTTGAAGTGTACATTAGTGCTCAAAGGTCACACAGTGCAGATCTGGAGGTGTGACTGTGTACTTTCTGCAATTCATTTCATTCTATATGATTGAAATCTCATTTTAAAAGTCACCATGACTCTGCAAATCTGATTTCAATCAGCTTTCTCTCATGAAACAATCCCTGTAAAAACCAGTTTAGGGGTCAAAGGTCACACAGTACAGATCTGGAGGTGTGACTGTGTACTTTACGCTCCTTATTTCATTTTATATGATTAAAATGTCGTAACCATGAGTATATATAGTTAGTTTTAGAATGAAAATAGAAAAAAAGTATAAAATTAATATATAAAACACGACTGTTACAGCTGCTTATGAGATTTATCAACTTAATCAGATGCTTAAAAAGTTCCTGTTTTTTATGATTAATGCCAGTTCAGCAATAATCTGTTACTTTACTCCAGATTATTACACCATTAAAAGTGGGATTTATCTCTGCTATCAGTTCCCAGTTGTCACCATGACTCATCAAATCTCGTTTCACTCATCTCTCCCTCATGGCTCGCTGACTCAGATCAACAGTTTGAACACAACTGGCTTAGCAGGATTTATAGCTGCATGGTTAGACATAGTTTCTGCTTTTAGAGGTTGTTTTATAGTAATGCTATAATAGTATTCAACATGCAAGTTCATTCACTGATGTCTCTCTCTTTCTCTCTCTCTCTCAGCCATGTCTACCAAAGTCGCCGTGGTAACGGGCAGCAACAAGGGCATCGGTCTTGCCATCGTCCGAGCGCTCTGCAAACAGTTTCAGGGAGATGTTTACCTCACCTCCAGAGACGCGTAGGTACTCCACACCTGGTAACATCTGGCAACCAGGCTGATGTTTGTGTCATTAGTTTTTTCATCTGTAAAATGTCAGAAAATGGCAAAAAAAAATATTGATCATCACTGATTCCCAAAGATCAAGATACAACTTCAGATGGCTTGTTTAGTCCATGACCTAAAGAGACTGAGTTTACTATCATAGGGGACTTTAAAAAATCCCAAATATATTCACATAAGCTGGAACAAGTGAATTTCAGTGTTTCTTCTTTTTAAAAATGAGTCGAAGGGATTATTTAAATAGTGCTGAAATTCATGATTATTTTCCTCAGTAGTTATTTGATCTATAAAATGTCAGAAAATGGCAAAAATAAAGAAAGAAAGATGATCACTGTTTCATTTTCATATAATTTTAGTGTTTTTTCTTCTAAAAAATAAGTCATTAGGAGGATTTTTACCAGTATTGTTGCAGTTTAAGAGCTTACCTCTATTTTCTAGCAAATCTCCCCTTTCTCACACAGTGTAATACAGTATGTCTGGCAGTATTTTGTCTTTTTATAAACACAGCTATAAGCCTGATTTCTTATTAAATGTGACCAGTGAATAGGACCTATTACTACACTAATACTACGGGCCTTTCTTTCTTAGTTTTAATATTATTTATTGGTGCCTTATTAACCAGTTTATTATGATGTGGATTAAGATAACACCCAGGTCAAGGTTGCTTTTATTGTCCCCTGAAGAAGAAAATGATCTTGGACTGAAGGAACTGCTGCAATAAAATAGAGAGACACTAATTAATTAACTTATAAATAAATAAATACATGTGAAATAAGGCTCATTTTAACCCTCCTGTTGTCCTGGAGTCAAGGAAGGGAGGGAGGAAAGGAGGAAAGGAAAGGAAAGAAGGAAGGAAGAAGAAAGGAAAAGAGGGAGGAAGGAAGGGAGGAAAGGAAAGAACGAAGAAGGAAGGAAAGGAGGGAGGAAGGAAGGAGGGAAGGAAGAAGGAAAGGAGGGAGGAAGGACGGAGGGAGGGAGGATGGAAGAAGGAAGGAATGGGGGGAGGAAGGAAAGGAGGGAGGAAGGATGGAGGGAGGGAGGATGGAAGAAGGAAGGAATGGGGGGAGGAAGGAAAGGAGGGAGGGAGGAAGGGAAGGAAGGAAGGAAAGGAGGGAGGGAAGGAAGGAGGAAGAAAAGGAGGGAGGAAGGAAAGAGAGAAGGAGGTAAGGAAGGAAAGGAGGGAGGGAGGAGGAAGGAAAGGAGGGAGAGAAGGAAGGAAGGAAGGAAATAAGGGAGGGAAGGAGGACGGAAAGGAGGGAGGGAGGAAAGAAGGAACAAGTCAAAACAGACGGGGTCAATTTGACCCGGGAGGACAACATGAGGGTTAAATGTGTGTGTAATGTTTTGTAGTTTGCAGCTGAAGATTTTAAATAAATACACACAAAATAACTTAAAATACTGCATGCTTTTTAATATATAAATATAAATTAAAGTGCTGATAACATTGTGATCTCGCTGCAGCGGTCGAGGTCAGGAAGCAGTTCAGTCTCTGAACTCCGAGGGACTGAAGCCGATGTTTCAGCAGCTGGACATCAACGACGTGAACAGCATCATCGCCGCCGCCGCTTTCTTCAAAGACAAGTACGGAGGAGTGGACGTCCTCGTCAATAACGCCGGGATAGCGTTCAAAAGTAGGATTACACTGCTACATTCATCCATACAGGCACTATATGTAGAAATATAGCACTATTAATACTGTTTTAAAATAGCAGCACTGGCTTCAAAATGCTTAATAGTTTCACTTCAACCATAACTGAGCTGCATTATTATAGTTAAAATGACAATTAGAAAAGAAAATAGACAATTAAACATAATACATTTTTTTTATAACTCTCTTTATTGGAAGCAATTTCACAGGCAACAATATAAAAACAGGAGAGCAGTTATCATTGTACAACGATCAAGGGCATATTAATAATACCGAATACATATAAACAATACATGAGAAAGAAAAAGACGAGAAAAAAACAAAAAAATCTAATAAATAAATAAAGATTAATTGCAATTAAACAAATAAAAATAAAGTTAAATAAATAAATTAAATAAATAAATAAAAAATAGTAATAATTAAAAAAATAAATAAATAAAACATTTAAATAAATAAATTAAATAAATAAATAAAAAATAGTAATAATTAAAACATTTAAATTAAAATTCAAAATTCAAATAAAAAAAAAAGGAGAAGGGGGGTCAGTCATCAGAATCAGACAGAGATGTCAGACAGTCAATATAATTTAGGAGAGGTCTCCGAGTCTTTTCAAATAAGTTTAGCGAGCCATTAAAAGAAAATCTAAGCTTCTCTGGTCTAATGGACAGTAAAAGCTCTTTCACCCATCTGTGGTGGGATGGAGGTTGAGGGCGTTTCCAGCTAAGGAGAATGAGTCGCCAGGACAACAGGGAGGCAAAAGCAAGTACGGTCTGCATGGCTTTAGAGGTTATAGGATGCAAAGGGGTGTAAACATAATACATTTAATAGAAAACTGCTCAACTGTACTCTATAAACACTTTTTGCATTATACCAATCAACTAAACTAAATATAGACTTATTAATGATATTTAAGTGAGACAATCTTATCTCCTGCAGCTATAACTGTGTTTTAAGAAGCACTCATTCATCACAGGGTTAAAAACGAAAGCTTACGATTGGTTAAACAGTTTAAACAGGAAGTAATTAACTTGCCACATCTCAGCAGGCTGCAGCCAATCAGTGCAGTTAATTTTATGTTAGATATTTGAGTTTGATGGAGTGTATTTGAACACACCGGGATGCTTTCACTTGTTTCCAGAAAACGTCAGAAAATGACATTGAGGGCTGAAGGAGAAAGTTAATAAGGAGGTGACGTCATGCCGACTCTTTTTCTCTCTCTGTCTTTGTTTTTAGATGCAGACACGACTCCGTTTGCGGTCCAGGCGGAAGTCACCCTCAAGACAAACTTCTTCGCCACCAGAGACATGTTGACTCACTTCATGCCGCTCGTTAAAGCCGGAGGTACGGACGCAGAACTGGACCAAGCTGCGGTCTTCTCTCTCTCTCTGTTTCATGTCTTTTATGTAGAGGACGTTTAGAGAAATGTGTGAAATACCCATAGACTGTATAAAAGAAATGGACGTAACATCCATGACATCAACCATTGGTTTGTGGACTGCTGCTTGGAAGCCAATAGTTTCGAATCTAGGCAGCACCATCTTGAAAATTTCAGGTGCATGCTGGGAAAAATAAAAACACGGATTCTACTTATATGGGCATGAGGCAGAGTCATGGGCGGAGCGGGGAGGTTGCTATGGTTGCGAGGGCTGGATCTCGAGGACATTGTGCAATCAACCTGTCAATCAGGACGTAGCTACGCCCCCTAATGCATACCCTGCTTTATCATCAAATATAAAATCAGGGAGGCCAAAATGTCCCAAATGAACATCATACTGCATTGAAGAAGGCTTTAAACTAGCGATTGAGACCATAAACACATTTTGAAAACGTTTACTGAGGTTAGAAATCAAGTGAGAAGTTGGTGAATTCTCCATTGACTTGTATAGAGACGGTCGCCCCCTGGTGGCCTTTTGATAGAATGCAGCTCTAAGTTACTTCCACGTTGGCTTCATTTCAGAGCATCATACAGTGTCATTCAAATGTCAAAATATAATCACATAAGTTATCCTTGCTGCCTTTCACGTGTCAGCAGCTCATCATGTCACTAAAGTTGATTCATTAATTGTTTGTTTGGTCTATAAAATGTTAGAAAATGTCAATCAAACATCCTCAGATGTCTTGTTTTGTCCCGACCAACAGTCCACAACCCAAATATGTATTCAGTTTATGTCAAAAAAATATTCACATTTGAGAAGCTAAAATCAGAGAATTTCAATAATTTCTTCTTAAAAGTATCAAAATAGTTGATAATTAAGTTAAGTATTGGTGATGAATCATTGCAGCTGTAATTATAAAAGCTATAAGAAAATGACACTAAATGGATTTCTTTTTTTCTTCTTCTTTGTTTTTCATAAAATGTGCGATAACACTCTATTAACACTCATTTAATGTTTCTAAAAGGTGAGAAATGTTCAGGTAGTGAGAGAAACTGTAAACCTGTGTGTGTGTGTGTGTGTATGTGTGTGTGTGTGTGTGTGTGTGTGTGTGTGTGTGTGTGTGTGTGTGTGTGTCTCTTAGGTCGCGTTGTGAACGTTTCTAGCTTCGTCGGCTCCCGCACGTTGAACAATTGCAGCGCGGCACTCCAGGAGCGTTTCCGCAGCGAGGACATCACGGAGGAGGAGCTGGTGGGACTGATGCAGCAGTTCGTGGACCAGACTAAAAAAGGAGAGCACAAGCAGGGCGGCTGGCCCGACACAGCGTACGGAGTCTCCAAGACTGGACTCACGGTAACACTGACGGAGCTTTCCTACTGTCTTTAAAGACCGTGTAAAGTGAATTCAGACTTTTTCATCTAAACACATTAAATAGGTCATAAATGTATTTCTAAAAAAGGTGTAAAAAGCATTTCACCCATTTAGATTTGAATTGTGGAGCTAGGCTTCACAAACTGTGTTTCAAGATTTCTGTGTTCAGGATTTAGTGATTAGCATAAACCCGCCCCTGCTGCTGTAGAGGTATAAATACATTCAGCACACTACTACTACTACTACAGTCTACAGTTAGCCAGTTAGCTGAGTTAGCCGTCTACCTAACAGCCGAGTTAGCCGCCAAGCTAGCAGCTGAGTTAGCAGCAGAAAGCTCTCAGACGTAGCGTCCATGTTTCTGGTAGAGGTGGTGACTTTGATTGACAGGTGACACTTGGTAGGGGGCGGGGTTTCAGCGTTTGGGAGCAGAGAAAGAGGCTGATTTTTACACAACTTTGAAGCCTAATTTCATATATTTGGCGATTTTTTTCAATCATTCAAATTTGGCAGGGTGGTTAACAACACACTTTCCTGTGGTTTGTCAAACTCAGAACACATATTTATTCTTACATTACACAAACTTTAATCATTGTTTCATCTGTTGGGATGATTTCGGAGGTTTTAGCGTGTGTAAATATACCAAAAAAGTCAAAGAAAGCTGAATTTGACAGATTTCTATTATATCAAACTGACAAACTCTTTACGGTCTAAACTCTGATAGACAATAATTATATTTCCTGTGTGTGTCTTTAGGTGCTGTCCATGATCCTGGCTCGTCGTCTGTCTGCGAAGAGACCGAATGATCAGGTAACTGCTAAAATATATTTATTCTGTTTCTGTAAACTCTTCCTCGGGCCTCAGGCTTGGATATCGAACTGTTGCCTCAAAAAATGATTCATCTGGGAGCTAAGCAGTGTGCAGAGCTTCACTCCCTTTTTTTCTCCTGCAAAGAAATAGTTTATATCTTGTACTTGAATTTTTGTCTGGATGTGCACACACACTCGTCTCTCCTCTGAAGAACTTTTAACCTTTACATCAGGGGCGTCAAACATGCGGCCCGTGGGCCAGATCCGGCCCGCTGAGGGGTCCATTCAGGCCCACTTTCCTTCCTGTGTTCTTTACCTTCCCACCTTCCTTTATCCTTTCTCCGTTCCTTCCTTTCTTTCTTCCCTTCTTCCTACCTTCCTTTTATCCTTTCTTTTTTCCTTCCTTCCTCCTTTTCTTCCTCTTGTACTTCCTTCCATCTGTCCTTCCTCTCTTTCTTCCTTCGGTCCTTCCTTCCATCTGTCTTTCCTACCTTTCTTCCCTCCTTCCTTTTGCCTGTCTTTCCTTCCTTCCCTTCTTATTTCCTTCCTTTCTTCCTTCTTTCCCTCCATCTTTTTAATGATCTGGCCCACATGAGATCAAATTGGCCCTTGAATGAAAATGAGTTTGACACCTCTGCTTTACATACTACGTCAAATTTGACCCATTTTGTACATTTGATAGCTGTAAAAACACCTTATACACATTTATATTAGCCGGACTTTTCCTAATGTGACCCACAGTTTACACAAACGGAAATAAAATGCTCTTTAAACATGTTTTTTGAATATGTGTAAATGTACAGATGTAACCAGTGTTTATTTAAAAAAAATCTAAATCAGCATTCAAACATTGCTCATCATAAAACAGTAATTGTGAATGTATTTTTTTCCCATAAAACTAATCAAGCAGGAGGATTAATCAAACATTTATTAATGACTGATAGTAAATGATGTAGAGACTATTTATGAGTCAGAATATGAGCAGCATGTAAAGGGTTAATCAAACTCCAAACTAGCACATTACAACCATTTAAAAAGATGTATAAACAACATTAAATGAGACTTATACTGTGTAATATATTCCGTACAATGGCTTCATAATCCTTCCTCCTCACATCTTCATACATGTATTATTATTTTTGAACAGATCTTGCTGAACGCCTGCTGCCCTGGCTGGGTCCGCACTGACATGGCCGGTGATAAAGCCCCCAAGTCACCAGATGAGGGCGCTGTGACTCCGGTCTATTTGGCTGTGCTGCCGCCCGGAGCCACACAGCCTCATGGGAAATTTGTCTCTGACAAAGAAGTGCAGCCGTGGTGAAAGAGACCTGAGACCTGACAGAGTGTGTGTGAGAGAGTGTGTGTGTGAGAGTGTGAGTGTGTGAGTGTGAGGTAAAGAAAGAGTGCCAGTATTCCCATCTCAACACTAATTTTCTAAAATTTCCAGATGTGTTCACCATTTGAAATTTTGGATACAAACATCTCACAATCTGGCAAGAATATTAAACTACGTCACCGACATAAATCCAACACATTAAGACGTTATAATCAAATTCATTGCTGGACTTTTCTGAGGATTATAGAATTTAGTGCTGAAACCAAAACAGGAATGAACATAAAACCAAAATTATTTCAGGAATCACTGCTTTGTGTGTGTGTGTGTGTGTGTGTGTGTGTGTGTGTGTGTGTGTGTGTGTGTGTGTGTCTCTCTCTCTGTCTGTTGGGACATAAACCAAATTATGCATTAACTCTTTCTGCTGGATAACCACTGATGTTTCTGATTAAACTCGGTTCTCATTTTGCCTTTCATATTTTGGTATTTTGGTATTTTGAACACATTTATATTTTGTGTGGAGAAATGAAAATTTGTCTTCAGTGCATTGGACTGATGTTCTCATTTGTTTTTCCAATATAATGCTTTTTCATCAAAGATACTTTGCTTTTGTGTAAAGAAAAATAATCAATCAATAAATGCATTTCTAAAAAAAAAGAAAGTTTGTCAAAATGTTCATTAACACTGACATAATTGCTGCCCAAATAATATTAATGGGTCAATGAGGGGTTTTTTGTCAAATTTAAAGGGTTAAAATGTGAAAATAAATGTATGAATAACTTGCACACATCCTTATTTTGTGGACCCAGCATCAAATTTCTGCTTTTAATCCATTTTGAGAGAATATATTAGAGGATTATGGTAAAAATGTCTAAGTGGTGTAACCATAAAAACTTTGTATCAAATAATTCAACTTGCTTAAAACCAGTAAATAGTCAATAAAACACCATATCAACTAGTTTGGCATGATCTTACATTATAACTTTTATATTAAATAAAGCTAATGGAATACTATTGTTCTAAATATTACATTTAATCTGGGTAACCATGGAGATCAGGAAACATTTACAGTCATTATTAGTATAAGTCCTCTTAAATACAATGTAGGTGATAAAATATTTAATATTTATCATTCTTTTGTGGTTACACCATTTGACATTTTCAGGAGCATTCAGTCTTTTGGTTAAAAATGGTGCAACTTTATGCATTTTTAAGATATTTTTTGCAGTATATAAAATGATAGATATCGAGGAGTACTAACTATATATTTGAGGTGCCAGGCCGACAGTGGAAGGATCCTCGTAGCAGGCATGCTGAGCGAGGAGATGAACAGTATCTGAAAACAGCCTTCATGGTGTCAAACCTGAATATACACATCATTCTGCACAGCTTGAACATTCAAATGGGGAAACAATAAAAAAAGCAGAAGGGGACTTCAAGGACTGCAATACAAACCTCTGTTGTTGTTTGGTATCTAAAAGTTTAAAAGTCCCTCCCCTCCACTTCAAAATAGATTTTTCTTCTTGTTCTTACACTTCGATGTTCTCTCTCTCGCTCTTCACTGTGCAGATTCTGCAGAATGATGTATGTGCAGAGTTTGTTTTCACATTCATCTGCTGAAAGTGGAACGTTTTCTCCGTGCTCATTGAAAATCTGATTTTAAGTATAGACCTACGAAGATGATTTATGACATCACGACTGGTCTGGAGCCGTTCCCGGTCCGGTACGCACCTTTACACAAGTGTGATGTGGACATTTAAAGTCTCGTAGTGCACAGAGCGGGGGTTCAAACTCATTTTCATTCAAGGGCCACATACTGCCCATCTCACGTGGGCCGGATCATTAAAAAGATGGATGGAAGGAAGGAAGGAAGGAAGGAAGGAAGGAAGGGAGGAAGGAAGGAAGGGAGGAAGGGAGAAAGAAAGAAAGGGAGGAAGGAAGGACAGATAGAAGGAAGAAAGGAAGGAAAAGAAGGAAGGAAGAAAAAGAAGACATGAAAGAAGGAAGAAAAAGGGACAGATGGAAGGAAAGAAGGAAGGAAGGAAGGAAGGAATGAATAAGGACAGTGGGCCGGATTGGACCCCTCGGCGGGCCAGATCTGGCCCACGGGCCACATGTTTGACATCCCTGCCTTAAACCTTCCTGAGGAGCATCTCAGTATTACCAAACCACTTCGACTTAAACATATGGAGAGCAAGCTGGGAGGATGCCACTGTTAACAAACGTCTCTTCTTCCTCACTATAAGCTTGACTATTTAAAATATGGTAATAAAGACATAAGCATTTCACCCATATTCAATTTCTATTATATCCAAGCAATAAAAACCAAATATTAGCTGAGTTAAAAGCAGATATACTGGAGAAGATTAGAAGCAGCAGGGTTATTATAAAAGACATTAGCCTGAAAAGGAGAGTTTAAGTTAATGACTTTACCTTACTGACAATACATTTATACAGCATTCGGTGGCTCTATTAAAGTGTAGATTGCTTAATTTATAATCCTGGCATGGTTTAAGTTGATTTTCCCGATTATAATGCAACACAAAGACATAAAGTGATAATATTCATCTAATAGACTATACACTGCAAAAATGCCCATATTCCTCATTTGGTCACATATTCCCTTTACTTGTGAAGTGCTAAGTGTTGTTCTGGTCCTCTGAAATGAGGCCAACGTGGAAGTAACTTAGAACTGCATTCTATCAAAAGGCCACCAGGGGGCGATCGTTTTGGTGTCAAAAGGACTTCCGTCTCTATACAAGTCAATGGAGAATTCACCAACTTCTCACTTGATTTCTAACCTCAGTAAACGTTTTCAAAATGTGTTTATGGTCTCAATCGCTAGTTTAAAGCCTTCTTCAATGCAGTATGATGTTCATTTGGGACATTTTGGCCTCCCTGATTTTATATTTGACGATAAAGCAGGGTATGCATTAGGGCGTGGCTACGTCCTGATTGACAGGTTGATTGACCAATGTCCTTCCTTCCTTCCTGTCAAATGGGACAGGTAACAGAACAAGAGGCCAGAGACCCAGAAATATGTCAAAAGACCTCTCGGGTTATAACTTGCATTGCAAAGAGAGCGAAGAATAAAGGTGTGTTCAGTCATGTTCTGCTTATTATGTAAAAAACAAAATAATCCCTGCCAGAGGAGACTTTAATTAATTAGATCAAACCCAGACAGTTAATAACATTTATCTGTATAAAGAATGTGCCTACTAATTAAATTTTATCAGGGACAACAACTTTCATCAAACATGACAAAAATGACAATTTGACTTCATTTGGCAGTCAAGCATATTTAATACTAGTGGGATTAATGATGTTGGGATTTTGCATGGATCACATCTAATCAATTTAGTGGACTTTTTAGGGTCTATAAATCCACACCTAGATCGCCATGGCAACCTGTATTAAGCTCCACAGGCTGTCTACAGAGGACAGAGTGATGCCCTCTGTGGCATTAGTGCGGTAACCAGCGGCAACAATGAAAATAACAGCAAGAATAGTGTGAACATAATGCTCCACTGCACATTTTAGATAGTCGGTCCATTGTGGAGTCTATTTGTAGGTTTTGTTTTGGGCAGGAAGTAAGGAAGAATAAAAAAGTATGTCTTAAAACTCACATTAATTCACACTTAATTCTGTTTTCTGTCCTTTTTTTGTTGCTTCTTTTCCATTTTTTACTGTGTGCTTCTTTCTTTAACTGAAGATGTTTTGTAACCTCCTCTGCTGATACAACTGGATGAAGAGCTCCATTGTTAAATTACAAAATATCTGTAACAACACAGTTATATGTCAGGTCTGTTTTTTTGCAGAAAGCACAGTTCTTGTTTGGTTTTAAAAGAAAAAATGATTTTCCTTTTAGTAGTTTCTTGTATATTTTTTCTAGTATAAACTGAAGAATGTTGGCATGTTATAGATTGGAATAAAAATCCAAAGACAGATTCATGGAGATGTAAACGTGGGTCGCATGCAAACACAGATTTTTACTCCTGTGGAAAGTTTTATAATGAAGACCAGGTGTTATCTCAATATGCATAATATAATCACCTTCAATTCCTTCAATTACCAAGAGGGAAAAACATAGATTTTGATATTAGTTTTTTTGTATTTACTAAGAAATAAGATTAATCTGATGTGTTAAGTTTAAGTAAGGCACAATAATCATATAAAGGTTGACTCGCAGTATAACATTTATCGATTTTATAGCATGCACTTCATAATTTTAATTTATTGACACTTTTATGGAGAGACATAACGACACACATGCACACACACAGCCGACCATAAATGACAGACTCCCTGAAGAAATATTAATAGAGCTTGTCATGTGACGCCAGTATAACGTTATTTATTTGAAACATGCTGCCGTGCGTGTGTGTGTGTGTGTGTGTGTGTGTTTTTCTATCCTGGTGGGGACCGAAACCTGACATATTACTAGCCCGTGGGGAGACACACCTGGTCAGGGTTAGGGTTTCAATCCAACATTTGTTCAAATACTGAATATGAATTGTACTGTGACTAACAGTGATGTCAATTGTATGCTAATAGACGTTAGCATTATGGGTCCCAACGAGGGGGGCAAAATTCAGGTTTCAAATTTATGTGAGAGTTATTGATATTTCAAGTCATTTTTTTTGTTCAAACTGAATTATGATGAATTTAGGAGTTAAAATTAAGTCTCTAGACCCTTTAGAAAGGCTGGACCCCATGAGACATCAGCCAGTCAGGAGTCCCCACGAGGTAGTAAAAACGAGCATATGTGTGTTTGTGTGTGTGTGTGTGTGTGTGTGTGTGTGTGTGTGTGTGTGTGTGTGTGTGTGTGTGTGTTTTACTACTGTTACAGCTGCACAGTTGGCAAAGCACACACAGCAGCACACTAGGTTTCATGTGTAAGAAAGGTCAGGTGTTACTGTCACCCACACACACACACACACACACACACACACATACAGGACCCGTATTAAGACAGACGGCTTAATCGTGTTGGAGCAGAAACAGAAAATTTCCCCCGTGACTCCGATTAGATGATTTTACTGTGAAAAGCTTAAAACCTCAAATGATTTTCAGCTGTTGTAATCCAAGCCAACATAGAAACATACACAAAGTATTTCAGTAGTGGCCAATTATTATTGTGGCTTAAATCAACAAAGCAGTGAGAGAAAGTAGAAAAATTAGGGTTGGACTCCACTTTCTGGTCCTGTTGAGAACTATTATAACACTTGAAGCACATGATTGGATTGTTTGTGCCTCAATTAGCAAACGATGGAAAGTGATTAGGAGCTGTTTCAAATTTATAACCACAATTATTTATCCAGAGCTGTAGCACAGAATACTGAGGTCATATTTCTGGGTCCTATTCCCCCAAATTGACTTAAAACTTTGACTCACCACCAACCAATGCTCTATTCTAGCATTTTATTTCTCTCTTTCTATTTTTCTGTACTTTGTTTTTATTATTATTAGTGTGTGTGGGGGGTTAATTGTATGTTTTAATGTTTCTCAAATTACATGTTTTTCTGTTTTATGTAAAGCACAGTGAGTTGCCATTGTGTATGAAATGCACTATATAAATAAAACTGCCTTGCCTTGCCTAAAGTCGACATTGTTATTTATTTAGAAAATCAAATAAAGATCTAAATATAAATGGCCTAATAATAAAGTAATAAATAAACCAAAGAGCTAAAAGGAACAATGACCAAATGTCAAGGATGAGAGAACATTGAATATCAAAAAGGAATATATTAAGTATTTATGATCGTTAAAAATGTAAAAATCAACAAAATAGTAATACAGAATTTGTAATGGCTCAGAAGGCAGGGGTCAAAACAGGCAGGGGTCAAAACCAGGCAGACAGACAAATCCAAGGGAGCAGGCAAAAATCCAAAAACCGGGAACCAGGCAAGATGGGCTTGAATGACACAGGCGGAGTAATGCTGGAAAGTTAGGCATGAAAACACTAGACAATCTGGCAGAGGACAAGTGGAAATGGGCCTGTATATGAAGGGGAACTGATGATGATTGCAACCAGGTGTGGAGATGGGCGGGGAAGCACAGGTGAGGGGAGTGAGCTGATGAGGGTGACAGGATCTGAAATGACTATTATCAGTGAAGTCAAATAAAACTTGAAGAATGATCTAGTGAAGAAAAAACATGACCACAATTGATCAACCCATGACAGAATTCTCTAAAAAAGGTCCCTAAAATATGAGCAAAATCCATCAAAATTGCTACTTTTAAATGGATGGTAAATGGACTCTACTTATATAGCACCTTTCTAGTCTTTGTGACCACTCAAAGCGCTTTACATGACATGTCATTCACCCATTCACACATATTCATACACTGATGGCAGGAGCTACCACGCAGGGTGCCAACCTGCTCATCGGGGGGGGGAATCTAACCATTCATTCACATTCATACACCGTTGGCACAGCAACGGGAGCAATTTGGGGTTAAGTGTCTTGCCCAAGGACACATCGACATGTGGACTGGGAATCGAACGGCCAATCTTCCAATTGGAGGATGACCGCTCTACCTCCTGAGCCACAGCCACCCCTAGTTTTACTAGTTCTAGTTTCACTATTTCGGGGTTCATTGTACAGTTACTAATAATTATATACACTAGTATTGCTATGGATTGAATATAATGTGAAATGACCATAAAATATGTCAATCTGCAATGGCTCATCAGTTTAGTCAAGGTTTTAGTATGCAATTAAAGTGAAACATTAAAAATCCCCTTTTATTAAATGTTTATTCTTTGCCTGAAACAACAAATTCCCATTAAAGCTGTACAAATCCAAGATATATTACAAAGAATATCCTCAAACTTTTAGATTTTTTTCAGATGAAAAGACACGAAAAAGAAAAAAAAATCACTTCCCTGTTCATTCTCAATTATTTCTCTGGAGCCAAATGCAACTTTAACCTTCCCCCTGAGGTGTTCTGCTAGATATATATTCACAATCACACCAGGATATTGATATATTTTTCCAAACGCCCGCAGCATGAGTTAAGTCAAAGTAGGTCAAAGTGGAAAATCTAATTCAGGTGGTTCAATATATTGTTTTCAGACTGATAAGAGCAGCACAAAAAAAAGTCCCCATGGAAATCCAAATTTTTATGCTTTATCGTCAATGGTTCACCCTCTCTCTCTCTTTTCTTTTTTCCTTTTTCCTGTCTGGCTGTTTAAAGTCTTTGAATCAATAGCACAGTTGACTATATGAGGCTGTGTAATATTGACAGATGCTTGTGTGACCGTGGGAGTTGTAGTCCTGTCAGACGATAGTAAAGCCCTGCTTACCTTGTAGATAAAACTAATCCACGCAGCGAGAGAGACAGAGAGATGGCCAGAGACACAGGGAGAAATGATAATCCTCTAATCCCTGCTGTTTGCCAAGGGAAACCCCATCACACGCTCGCTGTGATAATCGCAGTGACCATGATTATCATTGGTTGTAAATGCTGCATGGGCATTATAATTACTGTATTGATCCTGTGTGGTTGGGGAATTCCTTTAGAGCCCAAACTTCACTAGTGATACATTACAGTGATCGATATCAGCGCAGGAAATAATCAGGGTTGATTGGGGCAGTTTTTGACAGTCATGATACTTAAAGGATAATGCCGGCGATTTTCTAAATGTTTCTTATGACGCTTTTCCACTACACAGTTCCAGCACGACTCGACTCGTCTCTAATCGTTTTTTTTTGCGTTCCCACTAGGGATAGTATCTGGTACCTGCTACTTTTTTAGTACCTGCTCTGCTGAGGTTCCAAGCGAGCCGAGTCCATATTAATGTGACGTCAACAGACTGCCAGCCCCTGATTGGTCAGAAGAGTTGTCGCTGGAAGAGTCATGAGCCGTCCCACACAAGAATCAAACCCGGCATTTTTAAATACCGGCAACATCGTTACAGCCATACGGCTCAATTTTGTTGCGTTGTGTGTGACAGAAAGCCACATACAGCAGCAAGTACACCATCGCCTCCATGTCCTCCGTTGTTTATGTGTTTGTGTCACGTATAAAACAAAGTCACGGCAGTTTCGTGGAGCCGTGCTATGACGACCCCGCCCACGTTGAGTAGGTACTTCTTTGTAATGGAAAAGGTCGTTCCTGGAACCAAACCGAGTTGAGGCGAGCCGAGGCGAGTCGAGTCGTACTGGAACTGTGTAGTGGAAAAGCGCCATTATTGTTCTCAAATCTGATGCAGCACCAAACCAACAATGAACTGATCTACTAACAAGTACTGTATGTGTGTGTGTGTATGTTATCCAAAGCCTGATATATCTTATTCTTCTGTGCTGCAAACTTCCAACTCCTTGTTTGTTTAAAAATGGCAGCAATTATTTTATCCTCCTCTGACATCTTCCCACAGTTTCCTGCTCCACCATCAAGCCAATTTTGTCAGTTTTTACTTCCTGGCGAATTTAGTCCTCAGTAGTAAATGGACTGTACTTATATAGTGCTTTTCTAGTCTTTTTGACCACTCACAACACTTTTACATTACATGTCATATTCACCCATTCACACACATTCATACACTGATGGCAGGGGGCTACTGTACCACTCAGATGGAGACTAACTATTCACACACATTCATTCACTATTTCAGGAGTCATCAGGAGCAATTTGGGGTTAAGTATCTTGCCTGAGGACACATCGACATGTGGACTGGAGGAGCCGGGAATCAAATTAGTCTTCCGATTGGTGGATGGCAGCTTTACCTCCTGAGTCATAGCATAAAGTTTACAGATTTCAACTTTTGACTCTCCCTTTTTTCATGCCACTGGTAGGTCCTGAGAATTCACCAACTTCTCACTTGATTTCTAACCTCAGTAAACGTTTTCAAAATGTGTTTATGGTCTCAATCGCTAGTTTAAAGCCTTCTTCAATGCAGTATGATGTTCATTTGTGACATTTTGGCCTCCCTGATTTTATATTTGACGATAAAGCAGGGTATGCATTAGGGCGTGGCTACGTCCTGATTGACAGGTTGATTGACCAATGTCCTCGAGATCCAGCCCTCGCAACCATAGCAACCATAGACTGTATAAGATCGCAACCTCCCCACTGCGCCCATGCCTCCGCCTCATGCTCATATAAGTAGAATCCGTGTTCTTTTTTTCCCAGCATGCACCTGAAACTTTCAAGATGGCGCTGCCTGGATTCGAAACTATTGGCTTCCGAGCAGCAGTCCACAAACCAATGGGTGATGTCACGGATGTTATGTCCATTTCTTTTATACAGTCCCTGGTCCTAAGTCAATGGGGGGTGAACTTTACGTTGCGTCAGTCGGTTAAGACTTGAGGAGGATGTGCAGACTCTTTAAATCAATAATAATTTCTTTGATTTTTATCTTCATTAAATTAACATCTTTTCCCCACCTCTATGCTCATCGTTTACATGGAGCAGACCAATCAGTGTTGTATCATCTGCTAATCTAACGGTTAATAGAGGACTATAAACTACTGAGTGAAGGAGTCAGACAGCCTGTGGTGCATCTGCATTAAGACACTGTCTGGGGGTCTGTCAGACAGAAAATCACACAACCAAGCACTTAACTAATGGTACCGTGGTGACTGAAATAATAAACTGTAGATAATGTAAGAGTCAGACTTGGCACCATAATGAACCTTGTGATGCAGCTGATGTTATCATCTAATTATTTTCTGCGAATTGATTTGCTGTCAGGATGGAAGTTTCATCATATCAGCTGCTCACTGCTTGATATTTGATGAGTCTAAATCAAGTATTCATTGCATATCCTCCTGAAAAGCAAATTAAACTAGGTCACAACCTTGTGCACAACTTTGGTTTACTCTCGGAGCTCTAAAACAAGCCTGGCTGATTCTGATGATGCACTTTTTTTAATATTTCATGAACAGGTTGAATATTATTGGTATGAACTTGTCATGACTCTCATACAGATTGCACCCGATAGTTGCAGTGACTCGTCTGATAATCCCCTCTGCAGCCGGCTGTACATGGATCTCTTTTGATCAGTTCTCTTGGCAGCATGTGAGGACACAGCGATGGACACTAATCCCCCCCAAAAATCACAACAATCTTATCACAAACATTCAGTCTTAAGCTTCTTAACAGTTTGTACTTTTTTTTTTTCTTTTTCTTTACAGTGGTACTTTTGTTTCCTGCTACTTGTGATTCAGCCCAGGATAAACCAAGAAAAACTGAGAGCTTATATTTATATTTACAATATATATGTTTTCTAGCAACTAAGGAAAAGAAGAGTGTCTGGAGACTTTAAACTCTAAACCAATGAATGCTGCAGTCCGCCAATCATGCTGATCATATTTCTTTCAACATATGATTTAACAAGCTGAGTGAGTTCATGTATTCAACCCAACTTTTCAATTTAAGACTTCAAGTCAGGTGAATTCATGTTTATAAGCTCAGAAAGAGTCTGAAAATTCAAACTAGACACTATAGATGAGCTTTTATGAAAACATAAATATTGATGATGGAAACGAAGAAGGAAAATAGACCCAAGATAATTTACAATAATAGATTAAAGCAGTTGAAGATGAAACTTATACATTAGATCTTAGTTTGGTTTTTCATAGTCAAATCACTTCTTTTTCCCATCTTCATTCACATTATTCTAGTTTCCCTCCTTATTTAAATGTAATCTGCTGCATGGTTTGAAGGAAAACCTTATTGCTTCTTTCCAGTGTTGGATGCATGATGATGATTTCTGCAACTATAATTTAAGTTTCAAAGCAGAAACTCAATTTCAGTTTCAATATTTTTCCCCCACATTGCCTTCAATACTGGGCAAACATTTAATACAAACTCCATATTTAAGTTAATGACAAAATGTTAGTTGATTCCACTAAATTCTTGCATGATGTTTCACTGTGTGTTCGCTTGCCGCACAATTTAACCCTTTCATGCATGAAATATGATAACCTTAGTCAGGAGTGTTTTTATTTCTCTTTAGGCATGAAAAAAATATTTGAACTTCTGAATTTCTTTTCATTAAATTACATTATAATAACATAAAATAACAGATTTACAACCAAAAAAGTTCCTACAGTTGAAGTGTTAGTGTCTGGGATGACGCACTAGTGTCCACTGTGGTGCCACTACGCCATCAAAATCCATCATCATGCATATATGAGAAAACAGCTTTTGAATAGCTGCCCACTGTAGTGACCACTATGCATGAAAAGGGTTAAAACTGTATTATGTGTCCAGGTGTATCAGCATTAACACTCCCCTGTCCCCTGTTTCCTTCCATGATAGCTCACTTCGTTACAAAAAACTCCTCACCCTTTATTATGTGTGTCTATAACAGGAAAGATATAATAAAAAGGGTTAAATGCTGTGTAATTGCAATTCCGATTAGTCGCCACTAGATGGCACTGAAGCAGTGCATCAAATCACACCTTAATGATTCCTGCTCACAGCATTTTAAAAACCCTCTCCTTTCTGCTGCATCTGGTGTCTCCACATGATTTACCTGTTTCCTCCCTTCTGTCTCTGTTAGCTGAAATGATTAAAAAAATGAAATAAAACAACATTTTGCAGGCAGTGGCTGTTTACACAATAATAAAAAAACAGGTGGATTGACCTTTATGTGGATGCAGTGTCCTCAAAAGAGAGAGAGAGAGAGAGAGAGAGAGAGAGAGAGAGAGAGAGAGAGAGAGAGAGAGAGTCATTTTAGGCCAGTTACCATTTAAAAAAGGTACAAGGGTTGTTGATTCTTTTTTTGGATGTAGCTCATGTT
Organism: Scomber japonicus; assembly: GCF_027409825.1. Classification (NCBI taxonomy): domain Eukaryota; kingdom Metazoa; phylum Chordata; class Actinopteri; order Scombriformes; family Scombridae; genus Scomber; species Scomber japonicus. The sequence goes on along the minus strand of NC_070591.1, from coordinate 6,861,497 downwards.
AGCTTGAGGATAAGGATTAGTGATTAAATGTCAGATTAAATGTCACGGTTATATGTCAAGGAAGTAATATGACTCCATGAATTGCAAGACAACGACATAAAAAATCTTGCCTTTGTGCCATTTTGTTTCCACTCCCCTTCAACAAATCTGCACACACACTCAGTTTTTCTTTTCTATTCTCTCTCTCTTGCAAAGACAACCCCCCCCCCCCCCCCCCCCCAACAACATCAAAGTCAGTCGCGGCTACATAGCAGGAACATTGAAGTGAAGTGATCTGTCAGCTCTACAGGAAGGCAGCGTCCACTCCAGCGAGACCTGTCCTTACACGACCACAGCACCTTATTCTCCTGCTCGGAAATGGAAAGGACACCGTGCTGACATCAGATACCGCTGAGTGTCCTTTTGAGCACTGAAATGTAAGGAGGAGAATTTTTATAACATCAGCAGGGGACACTTCAGTGTAAAACACACAGCGGGAGGAAGGTTTTGTAGGACAGATGTTATTTAAACATGACTGTAGCAGTTTTGGAGAAATATCGCCACCTAGTGCTCAGAGTTAGGTATTACACTCAACTCACTTTATCTTTAGACATTCAATTGCATATAAAATACAGTATAACAGATCATTCTTCAAGTTTTATTTGACTTCACTGATAATAGTATTTCATATATTTGAATATTTACTCCTTTTGAGCAGATAAACTATCTTATATCTTATGTATCTATTGTCCTTGTTTATTCATGTGTAGTCTTTATTTTAGTTTACTCTGTTCTTTCTGTGCATGTTACTCATTGTGCTATTTTTATTTTTTAATGATGAATGATGATGAATATGTTTAATTATTGCCATTTGTCTTTATTGTCTGACTGTGCTCATGCTCTTGTTGTGAGGGCAGGAGAAATATGTCTTGTGTATGTGAATAAATATATATTGTTCGGTTGTTTAACCACTTAACACACGCCCCTGTTTTTTATGCTGTTAGCCTAAACGACATGCCCAAGTTGTGAGCAGCACAGATCCCACATAGTTTGAGACTCAGAGATGTGTCTGGTATCATTGGAAAGGAAACACTCTCAGGATTCTTGTAAAAGTGTCTGTGTGATTCTGTGACTTACTGACAAAGAGTGGCAGAGGTTACAATGATGGGGTTGTTTACTCGCCCATAGGTTTGCCTATACAATGACATGTGTACAGACATTCAGGGACCTCTCAGCGGGATATAGACACAATGAGGCCTCAGCCACATGTCTTGGCTTCATGCAGTCCAAATTTGGAGTCAAAAGACCAAAAGATGAATTTTTCAGAGTTATTTTTCAACAGGTATGTCCATGCGTTTTCCTCAGGTCCTTTTTGGAGACTCCAAATGGACACTTGGTTACCAAAGCTGTATAACCGCAATCAAACACCTATAACTTCACATCCCCTTTGCCTACAATCAAAATCTTGGTCTCTAATGAAAGCTGACGCCATATTGTTATTATTATTATTATTATTATTATTATTATTATTACATGTAACCATATTTTTTGTTTGGCCATATCTATCTATCTATCTATCTATCTATCTATCTATCTGTTTATTTTGCTATAAGTCATATGTTAAGTCGAAGAAGAACCAACCGTGTACCAAAATGCCGAGTGCGTAATGATATATGGTTCAACTCTTTTACGCACAGGGCGCACGCCGGTTACGCTTGGAGTTTGTTTACGGACAGTGAAACCTGATAGCTTAGTGTCATACACCGTTGGAAACCTCTGACTATTGGCTAAAAGGTTATCAACGTCATTTCACCGAATATTTCCATAGGCTAGAACAGCAGTCAATCAAACCCACGTTGTCGTCGGTCACATGTCCTCATTGGCTTTGGAGACATGTACTGCCTAATCCTAAGCACCGATTGGCTTGTGTGTGGTGTCGTCAGAAGCAGGAGAGGCTCACGGTCGTAAACATCTAGTCACGTGTACTCTGAGCTGGACGTGCAGGTCAGGAAATGACGTAAACGGACCGTTTGGTTTGTTATTTGTGTTATTACGTTGCGTGTTGGACTAAATACATGGACATATTGAGGAAAGTATTTCGGTTTTATGGAAACAGATTTCATATTTCACAAGAATGGATACTTGGCGAGCTGTACAGAAAGTGCTGAGTCATAAGATGATCGTTGTGGATAAAGGGAAGACTTTGAAGGTATGTAGCATTATAGCTTTTCTTACTTAGCTCAGGGGCTAGCTGAGCTAATCGCTAATACTATTACGGCTGTGAGCAACCATACAATGTGTGAGTGGTCTTGAATGAATCAGAACAATCTAAGCTTTCCAACAATGTACGGCATGAGTATATATGTTTAAGGGTTGGTGTTTAAAACATCCAGAAGAACTTGTGGCTACCTCCTAACATCCGTCCCGTTCCGTAGACGGAACAGCGTGCGTTAAGTGGTTAACCCTCATGTCGTCCTCCCGGGTCAAATTGACCCCATCTCTTTTGACTGTTCCTTCTTTCCTTCCTTCTTTCCTCACCTCCTCCTTTCCTTCATCCCTTCCTTCTCTCCTTTCTTCCTTCCTCTTTTCCTCCATCCCTCCCTCCTTCCTTCCTTCGGTCCGTCCTTCCTTCCTCATTCCTTCCTTCTTTCCTACCTTCCTTCCTGCCTTCTTTCCTACCTCCCTTCCTTCCTTCCTCCCTTCTTTCCTCCCTTCCTGTCTTCCTTGACCTGAGGACAACAGGAGGGCTAATAAGACTGTGATAATAAACAACAACAACAGAGTTAACTGTAATTGTAAATGTTTCATATTAACATTATAACAGTTTAATTTTGCCCTAATAACCTTAATAACATCAACTATAATCATCAATACATGCAGGATTTTAACACCCTGATGTTACAGGCAGAAAAGGCCCCGACTGTTATCAATGCATTTTTTAAACAGTGACATTTTCCTTTTGTGTGCAAAAAAACAAAACAGCCGTGGAAGTGTTTTATTGCTGTATTTTGGTTGAAAAATGATAATTGCATACACCCACTGAGTTTTAAAGGTGACCGTTTTCCCTCCGGCCATGCTGCTTCTCTTCTGAACAGTTACTCCTCATGACATTTTATCTTAAACAGCACGACAACAAACCACAACCACGACCACAAAACTCTTGATAAAGTCGAACTTGACAAAAAGGGTTCCTTTCATCAATATTTTTTACCATCATGGATTAAAAAGAAAACCAAGCTGTGGAATTGCAGCTTTTGCCAGCAGTGAGAGTCGTGAGCAGGATGTTGTTTTAAGTGTAAGCCAACTGGTGAAGATAATGAGAGGTGAAAATAATGAGAGCTAACGAACTCTTACTGTTGTCGATGTGCAGACTCGGGAAGTGTTAAAGACTCCAGCAACAGTCAGAGCTCTCCAACAAGAAACACTGCTGCACCACATTTTAACAAAATATCTTGCAAACGCTGTATATTTTCTAATATTATAATTATTAAATATTCACATTTCATATTTTAAAACACTGTTATGCTGTTTGAGTGCACATATATCAGACATTATTACCCTGAATGCTCCCTCTTAAGGGCTTTAAAACCTATTAAAGTATGAATTCAGGGCAGACACTTTCATCTGCTGACGAGTCTATTTTGGGGGCCTTGGAAAGTTTTTTCTAAGTGTGTCTCCTGCTGAGAACCTCATTCTCATCAAAAGTCAGTTTTGACGAAGTTATTAGTCACACGCACAAATAAATGTGTTTTTTTTTTTTTTTAGTTGACCTAATAAGAAAAACTGATCTAGAGAACAGTTTAAAAGAGACTTGGTGATATATTGAGTTGATATGAAACAGTATTGAAACATATTTTACCCTTTTCCTGCTGTGAGTGAAATTTCGGTTAAACTGAGTGTGACTGTTAAAATAAAAAAAAGAGGTGCTACCTGACTCATGATCTATTAAGACCCGAGCAGGTGTGATTCGCCCTGATTCCTGCTGTTTCACACCTGAGGCTGCGACTGGTGGAGATAATCTTTTTTTTTTTTTTGGTAGACATTCTTTCAAAAGGGGGAGCTGATGTTTTGGAAAGAGGTGATAAGATGCCCGGAGGAGACATCTAACAGTGATCAGAGGCTTTAGTCAAGGACAAGCCTGACAAAAGAGTAATAATGTGTTAAAATAAATGAAGAATGATTAGTGGTGACAGATGAGAGACTTTATCCTTTTTTTCACTTTACTCTTTTTTTGCCAGAGGGAGGCGCATACTGTCAAAGAAGAGAGAAAAGAAAAGATCTTATTGGAGTAATAGCTCCCACTGATACCTTAATAGATACATAGTGTGCATGTGGGTATGTGTCTAATTGTTTATAAGAACAATATGTGTGTGTGTGTGTGTGTGTGTGTGTTTGGATGAGTGTGGGTTCAGGGTTGTCTTGCAATAATGACGCATAATGTGTAGGTGTGTTTGTGGCGGTCTAAGTAACATGATGATAATGTGTAAAAGCAATGTGTCTGCACGTCTCATGGCAGGAAATAAATAAAAAAAAAGATAAGATTAACATCTTTGTCATAATAATACTGCCTCTGAAGAAGAGCAGATATGAATAAATAAAGTGGATTAGTATGTTTGTGAGATTTAGAGCAGTAATGCGATGAATCAGTGAGGTGTTAGTTCGGGTGTATTTTAGAGAGAATGAATCATCTTTCTGAACAGACAGTTTAGAAACAGTTTTCCCTCTGATGAAAAAGAGGAAACATCTTAAATATCATGACTGCAGATGGGTTATTATTTAACCCTCATGTTGTCCTCAGGTCAAGGAAGGACAGAAGGAAGGAAAGGAGTAAGGAGGGAGGAAGGAAGGAAGGAAGGAAGGACAGGAGTAAGGAGGGAGGGAGGGAGGAAGGAAGGAAGGACAGGAGTAAGGAGGGAGGGAGGGAGGGAGGAAGGAAGGGAGGAAGGAAGGAAGGAAGGAAGGAAAGGAGTAAGGATGAAAAGAGGAAGGAAGGAAGGAAAGAAAGGAGTAAGGAGGGAGGGAGGGAGGGAGGAAGAAAGGAACGAAGGACAAAAGGAGTAAGGACAAAAGAGGAAGGAATTTAGGAGAGAAGGAAGGGAGGAAGCAAAGAAGGCTGGAAGGAAGGAAGGAAAGGAGTAAGGACGAAAAGAGGAAGGAAGGAAGGAAAGAAAGGAGTAAGGAGGGAGGAAGGAAGGAAGGAAGAGAGGAAGGAAGGAAGGAGGGAAGGAGCAAAGAAAGAAGGGAGGAGGGGAAGAAGGAAGGAGAAATTTAAGAAAGAGGGAAGAAGGAAGGAAAGAAGGAACAGTCAAAAGAGACCCGGGAGGACGACACAAGGGTTAAAAATAAAACAACACTAAGAATGAGACATACAGACTCAGAACAATGTTTGGATGTTAAATTGGAAATATTCATGTTAAAGTGTTGCAGCTGAATAAACATCAGGAGAAAAGGAAGAAGAAGAAGTTTCCCACTGACAGTCAACATTGGTTTCTTTTGACAATGACCCGCGAAGAGTAGTTATAGTGGTAACCATGACAATGAAGGTCCTCTAACCTTCAAGGCTGGTAATCTCTTATATTTTTCTTACTGTCAACAAATCTCATGTCCCGAGGCAAACCAAACAGTTGAATTGATCTACTTACAAGTGTTGTGTGTGCAGCGGTGTGGCTGATTGACGTGTTTTTAATAGTTTTTGGACAACAACGGAGCTCTACGGCACAGAGGAATAAGATATATCAGAGTTTGAATACACCCACTACACTTGTAAGTAAATCTATTCATTGACCGTTTGGCTCCACACGAGACTTGTTGACAATAAGAAAAAAATATAGAAAATTACCAGCCAAGTCTTTTAATGCTCATGTAAACTGAAATGACAAATGATTAATTGTATTGGTTAATTTGAAGGACTTCTAGGGTGCTTAATTTCTATTTATACAATTTTATGCTTCTATCTTAATAAAAGCATCAGTATTAGTAGTCAGTATCTATTGTGCAGATTATGATTTAATCACAAAAACCTTATTAAATACATGGCATTGTCAGATAGATTCCCAGAGCATATAAAACTGTTAAAATAGTTTGACTTCAACATCCAGTCATAATATAAAATTCATCCTGAACAATGAGTATTTTCACTTAAAATATATTTACTTTTCCTTCAAATGCAGAAGGATTTTTTGTTGAATATTTTTGCATTTAATTACAATATAATTTTTTATTTTTGTGGTATTGAATCATAAAACACTGATCTCATCTTGGGCCACTGACATAAGCAGGCTGAAATCAACCACTGACTGTTTATAAAAACATCTCGATCGCCCCCTGGTGGCTGGCTACAGTATAGCTTGTAAGTCCCGCCCCCTCCATGTTAGCGGATGGAACATAAGTCAAACTAAGAAATCAAAGTACATGTTAAATAAAAATGTTTTTCTAAAGATGATTTCTGTCATTTTAGGTCGTTCCTATCACGCTGATGTTTGTCCAAGTGCTAATTTTTCTGATAAGTTAATGGACAATATAAAAAGGTAGTGTGAGGTAATGATTGACAGCTGTGACAGCCACTCTCAAACCTCAGTCAGACAGCAGGATGGCTTGAAGGGGGCGTGTGCCAAAGGCCGTCATCCTGCTGCTGCCTGAATGTACTGCTCTACTGCGGACTCTGGCTCCAAATTACGTCACACAAGCAAGAGATATTTTGGCTTCACTTTCACACTGTGGAAGGAAGTGAAGACACGTCGTCCATATTTATATACAATCAGTGAAAGCAACACAAAGACCACTTTTTAGCAGGATTACTCATTTTTTATTAAAACAAATATAGTGGCTTAAAGTGAAGGATATTAATGCTTTTTCCCTTCTATTGTCAGTATTTAGAGGTGGAAACAGTAACTTTAATGCCTCATATACTCTACAGATTTATTTCGTACTAAAAAAACACTTTTGTTTCCACTAACTTACTAATCTATAAATCTACATGAATATAAGATATCTCATTTTTTCCAAAATCTCTTTGTTTGCAGTTCTGCTGTATATCAGTTTAGACATCTAATTCCTTAGCAACTATGCACTTAGCCTCCTCTTATGCCTGAGGCCAAATTCGGGATACCCTGAGACTCTGAAGAGAGAGAGAGAGAGAAAAAAAACATTCAGATAAAGAAATGGTAATTATAAACTAAACAATCTCCATTACAACATATTGTGTTATGCCCTGTTATGTCAGGAGAGCACTCTTAACATTTGCTGCTGTAGCAATGCATTTACTTTCAACTCAAAATTTGCACCAGTGTGTAATTATTCTTTTGAAGAAAAGTCTGTTAGATACCAAAGTGCTGCTGCGGTCATCATGTCAACAACTACACAGCAATTTTCCCGGTGATAAGTTTTGATTCTTCAGCTGTGGATTATTTGGTGTTGACAAGTGCTCATTAGACAGTTGTTTGTTCCCTCAAATAGCCGATATGCCTCTGGGGCAGTTAAATTAACTCTGATGGGGTGAACCTATAAACACTAGCACTGTGTGTTTTTTTTCACACTTCAATGAACACTGATGATTTTGCTGCATAGAGATAAAACTCTGTCGGATATCACCGCTGTGCTGTTCTGACAGTCGTGCCTGGTAAAATCCTGCAGTTTGAGGAGGATTATGCAGAGTTTGTCGGTTACGGAGCGTGTCTCAGCACCGCAACATGTTCCTGACATCTCACACTGTCAAGAAAACGTCCTTGGAGCCACAATGCCCGCGTTGCATGGTATTGTGTTTTAAAAGATGACATTATGGTTGAAGATTTAAATGTTTTCGTCCTCCTCCTGCTGATCTCCAGCTCTGCCTCTGTGTGTGTGTGTGTGTCTGTGTGGTAGTGTGTGTTTGTTAGAGAGAGAGAGGGGGAAGAGACACAAACTTTAAACAGCAGATGAATGAAGGAAGGAAAATAAGAGAGGAAAGGCCATTTGAGCTACAGAAAGGAATATTTATGAAAGCATTTGGATTTTCAGGTCATTCAACTTAAGATGTTCCTTCACACATGGGATTACATTATTCGCAATAACACAATGAATAAAAAACAGCTTTTATCGACACTGACGTTCATGAGGTTTGGAGAAAATCTTGTTTTTTCACAGAGGAAAACAACAGAAAACAATATCAAAGCTACCTATATAGAACATGTTCTTTTTAATAGACCAGACATCATCCAAATACTCACACAGAGAAACAATGTTTTCATAATTTCAACATCTTCTCTAAGAAAGTAATCAGTTTTCCCAAATAATCTCTCTCTGTGATTATAATACAAATGGCAAAACAAAACAAAACTGCATTTCATTTCCTACTTCATTTAACACACATAAATGACAAAGCTGAACCCCCCCCCAAAAAAATAATGTCCTATTTCCAGTCGGCCACACTGAGATCTTTTCATTTCAAGCAGATTAAATTTCACATAATTTTCAATCCCAAACTCAATTTTCATTATACCACAACTGCACGCTGACAAGTTTTAGCTCCAAATCTTTACACCAATTTACACCAATTTCATTTTGTTTATACAACAGAAGATTTATATCAACACAATCTAATGCTTTTTTAAAGGCGGTGAAGCAAACAAAAGTATGCATGCCATGTAATAGTCTGTTTCTAACTACAGTACAAATTGAGCAAAAGTGATCAAAAACAGCCTTTTTTCCAAAAACTGTGTGAAAACAAGGGGCTTAAAGCAAAGCTCCAGGCACTATTCTTCATCATGTGTTATGTTCCTAATATTGAATGAACTGCATTTCTATAGCAATCCTTCTAAGCTTCTGACCACTCAAAGCATTTTACACTACATTGGACTTTCACCCATCCACCGTGATCGCAAAGGCCGTCATTTAAGATGCCAACCTTCTCATCAGGAGGCGTTTCTAATCATTCACACTCACTCAGTGATGGTGTAAGCTTCTGGAGCAATTTTGGGTTCAGTATCTTGCCCAAGGACACTTTTACCCCTTTTCCACTGAGCTGGAGCTGGAGCTGGTGCTGGTGCTGGTTTGGAGCCAGAGCCTGACTATGCACAGGTTCTTTGCTTTTCCACCGCCAAAGCTCCAGCCCCGAGCCTCAAAACAGGAGCCAGAGCGAGCACCAACTCTTAGCTGGTCTAAAGCAAGAACCGATTATGTCAGCGGACTGGGGGCGGGGCTAACGTTTATTAGCCTGCTAGCAGGGTAAACGCTCATTAGCCGGCTAGCGGGGTTAACGTTCATTAGCCGGCAAGCGTGACATTTACAGAGGGCTAAATATTTGTTGATTAAAAGTACTATTTTTATCATTTTTTGCCAGAGCTGTCTTCTTCTTCTTCTTCTTCTCCTTTCCTTTTTCTTCTTTTTCTTCTTCATTTCCGGCAGGCTAGATGCCTTGCGCCATTTTGCTGCCTCTCACTGGCGAAACATGGAAGTGCTTCAAAGGCGAGCGCTGGCTACGTTATACAGTGATGTAATCACGTGGCTCCTTGCCGGTGGAAAAGCAACAGGTTTGTAAGAGGTGCTTGGATTAGCACCAACTGAGCACTGGCTCTAGCACTAGCTCCGAACCAGCAACAGCTCCAGCTCGGTGGAAAAGGGGTATTTGACATGACGACTGGAGGAGCCAGAGATCGAACCACCGATGGTCTGGTTAGTGGACGACCGTCTCTACTTCCTGTTTCCTGTAGACAATAAGGAGAGAAAGCAAACTAGAACAAAATCAAAAGCAGCTCACAATCAAAGTTTTCTCAAAGTGTTGCTTTAATCTTCTATTATCAATCAAACTTTGAATTGCACCTTTCTTGCAGGTAAGTGTGATTTTAAAGTGTTTTACAGATGACTGGCAACACTACAAACAATTTGAGACTAATGCACATGGGGAAATAAAACCAAAAGAAAAGATGAAAATGTAATAAAACCAATGAGATCGTTGTGGGAAACAGATTTATTCCCTTTCTTACAGAGCGACAGATGAGGAGATTGATATTAATCTCATGTGGGTGTGTTAAGCGTAGAGCTTGAGCTGGAGGCAAAGCAGCTTCAAGACTACCAGCACCTTTAAAGCTCGCTAAATAACACCTCTTTACTTCTTATCCTGTTTGTTCAATCCATACACAAACACAATGGTTTTAGGGAGAGTTATGTGCTGGAGCTATTTCCAGCAAAGCAAATAAATTTAAAATATTGAACTAATTCTTTAAATTTACTGAAAACTCTTAAATACTCAGATGCATTCCTCTTTTTCTTTGTTTTTCTGCCATAATTGGTTTACCAGTGAAATTTACTGTATGTCTTTTATGTGGATTTGCTGACATTTATGGTTCAATTATTTATTATGTTTGCAAACTACAAGTCATAATAAAAAGGATATGAACTATTTGTATTTGAACCTCAACTCCAGCAAATTATGTTATAATAAAATATGTTATGTTTGTAAAGCCACTGTTGTAAAATTAGAAAACATTAGACTTTAGTGCCAACTGGCTCGTATCCTAAATGATCTCACTTTCTCTTTTTTTCCACAAACCATCAGAATAAATTGAAAGATCTTATAATCACACGTATTTCTACATAAAGCGGCTTTAAAAAACAACATAATACTGTTTATATACACTTGTATTATATTCTACTAGTAATGCTATTCTCTTGTGATGTGATGTGATGTGATACACAGTCCTACTCTACTTTGCAGGCAGTAGAGCAATATGAGTCTGTATTCAGCTGTAGATTCATCAGTGTTTCATTTGCAGAATGGCGATGAGCAGAAAATGACCTATTTCACACATCTCCACTATTTACTCATATCCCTTTTCCACCAAGCTGGAGCCGGTGCTGGTTCGGAGCTAGTGTTAGAGCCAGTGCTCATTTGGTGCTAATCCAAGCACCTCTTATGTTGCTTACCCACCTACAAGGAGCCACGCGATTACGTCACTGTATAACGTAGCCAGCGCACGCTTTTGAAGTACTTCCATGAGTCACCAGTGAGAGGCAGCAACATGGCTCAAGGCATCTAGCCTGCCGGAAACGAAGAAGAAGAAGAAGAAGAAGAAGAAGACGACAGCTCTGGCAAAAAAAATGCTAAAAATAGTACTTTTAATCAACAAATCTTTAACCCTCTGTAAATGCCACGCTAGTCAGCTAATGAACGTTAACCGCGCTAGTCTGCTAATGAACGTTAACCCCGCTAGTATGCTAATAAACGTTAGCCCCGCCCCAAGTCCACTGACGTAATCGGTTCTTGCTTTAGACCAGCAAAGAGTTGGTGCTTGCTCTGGCTCCCGTTGTGAGACTCGGCGCTGGAGCTTTGGCGGTGGAAAAGCAAAGAACCGGTGCTTAGTCAGGCTCCTGCTCCGAACCAGCACCAGCTCCAGCTTGGTGGAAAGGGGGTATTAGGCTACTATTTCTACACTGGGGAGCTAAATAACGTTAGTTTCTGTCATGTCAGATAGTTGAGACGTGCAGAGCTCTTTTTTTTCTCCCTCCTCTTCAGCCTGCAGTTCTGACACTATCTCACCTACAAACTAGAGACTCTGTGAGCCATTTCAGGCATTTAACCCTCCTGTCGTCCTCCCGGGTCAAATTGACCCCGTCTGTTTTGACTGTTCCTTCCTTTTTTCCTTCGTTCTTCCCCTCCTTCCCTCTTTCTTTGCTCCCTCCTCCTTCCATATTCCTTTCCTTCTTTCCTTCCTCCTTCCTTCCTTCCTTGACCTGAGGAAAACAGGAGGGCTAAAAAAGCTTTTTTTTCTGCTTGAATTCCTCTGGAAACTTTCTGACAAGCCCTTGTATTCAAAATTTAAATATATGATACATATATAAGTTTATAGTTTTCCATTTTTGCATTTTACAGACAAGTGTATCCAAACGTTTGACTGGAACTGTACTCTTGTGTATTTATTAATACTTCTGTTGGTTAAGTAAGGAGAAATGGCCCAAAGAGGAGTCAGACTCGAAATTATTCTTGGAATTAGGTCACTCATATTGAAGTCTTCAAATTATTGTCTGCTCAAGAGTCCTCTGTGGAGAGAAAACCAAAATCCATCTGACTAAGCAGAGACTGTCGGCTCATATTAAAGCGTAAGTAGGTCAATGACAATCAAAGAGCATTAGTGAGGGATCCTACTGACTGCTGATGACCTTTACTTTGAGCTTTACACATACAAGCATGAGAATGAAGTTGTTTATCTTGTTGTATTTATAGTAACGGTGTATATCTCATCATATCCCATAGCAGTGGTGTCAAACTCACTTTCATCCCGGGACACGTCAGCATTATGGTCGCTTTCAAAAAGGGGCCAAGTTATTTAATATAAGACTATATAAATGTATCTACTTACTTATCATTTTATATAATTGCCTTTGCATTCACTTAACTTAATAATTTAAAAACGAGCTCTGAAAGCAGAAAGTCGGGGAAATAATGGCAAAAACAGACACTAACCCTAACCCATCTGTTTTGACTCTTCCTTTCCTTCCTTCCTTCCTCCCTTCCTCGTTCCTTCTTTCCTCCCTCCCTCCTACCTTCCTCCCTTCCTTTCCTCCCTCCTCCCTTCCTTGCTTCCTTTCCTTCCTCCCTTCTTTCCTCTGTCCTCCTTTCCTTCCTTCTTTCTGTTCCTCCCTTCCTTCTTCCTTTTCTTCCTTCCTTCCTTCCCTCTTCCCTTCCTTTCCTTCTTTCCTTCCTTCTTTCCATTCCTCCCTTCCTTCTTCCTTTTCTTTCTTCCTTCCTTCCTTCCTTTTCTTTCTTCCTTCCTTCCTTTTCTTCCTTCCATCCTTCCTTCCCTCTTCCCTCCCTTTCCTTCTTTCCTCTGTCCCTTCTTTCCCTCTCTCCCTCCCTTCCCTCCTTCATTCCCTTCCTTCCCCCTCCATTCCTCCCTTCCTTCCTCCCTCCCCACATTCCTTCCTTCCTTCTTTCCCTGACTCGAGGACAACAGGAGAGTTAAATATACACAGTAGACTGATAGCTAAGTAATAAACTCAAAATAACAAGGGTTGATTCAGTTTGAGCAGCCCATTTTAAATACTTTTTGCAGTGTTTTGTATTCATTATGGCCACTGTGTGATTACAATTCAGGCACACTGGTCTCATACTTCTCCAAGGTAAAACAAACCTGTATTTCTCAGTCTAGCCATCTTTAAAATGCATGATTTTCACTGTCAGCCTTTTGTTTTTTTTCTTTTTTGTGCTGGCTCAGTTTGTACAAGACATTTTATTTTTATCAACCGAAGCTCCTACATTCCTCAACAACCCTGTTAACTGCAGCTGACTACAGGCTGCTGAGTGATGACAGCTGAGGTGTTTGTGATAGCGATGTGTTTCTCTGAAAGTGGTCCAGGTCAAATTGAGGTTACATTTTGTTCCCAATCTGGATTAAATTGTTATTCCTTTAGTTGTGGACCAGAATATGCCTTTTAATCATATATAATATAAACACTCTAACAGATTTTAGACTTAAAAATTAAATTCATGTCAAGAGCTGCTGATTCCTGAAAACCTAAACTGAACTATAACCTTCACATTTATACATGTACAGTACATAGCAACACATGCCAGATTCAGTCCGCAGGCCTTGAGTTCGACATGTATAGTATTCGAATCCTTTATGAAAGGTCAATGAAGCAATTTAAACTCTACAGTCGTGCAAGACAAACGTGAGGGGCAAAAAACCCCCCAAAACAATCAAAAGTCCTCTGATGTCAGTGAAGCCTGAAAGACATTCAGACAGCAAAATTACACTTAACCCTCCTGTTGTCCCCAAGTCAAGGAAGGGAGCAAGGGGGGGAGGAAAGAAGGAAGGAAGGAAGGAGCAAGGGGGGGAGGAAAGAAGGAAGGAAGGAAGGAAGGGAGGGAGGAAGGAAGGAAGGAAGGGTGGGAGGGAGGGAGGAGGGAAGGAAGGAAGGAAGAAAGGAAGGAGGGAGGGAGGAAAGGAAAGAAGGAAGAGAGGAAAGGAAAGAAGGAAGAAAGGAAAGGAAAGAAGGAAGAGAGGAAAGGAAAGAAGGAAGAGTGGAAAGGAAAGAAGGAAGGACAGAAGGAAGGAAGGAAGGGAGGAAGGAAGGGAGGGAAAAAGGAAAGAAGGAAGGAAGGAAGGAAGGAGGGAAGGAAAGAAGGAGGGAGGAAGGAAGGACAGAAGGAAGGAAGGAGGGAGGGAGAAAGGAAAGAAGGAAGGAATGAGGGAAGGAAAGAAGGAGGGGGGAAGGAAGGACAGAAGGAAGGAAGGACAGAAGGAGGGAGGAGGGAGGAAAGAAAGAACAGTCAAAAGAGACGGGGTCAATTTGACCCGGAAGGACGACACAAAAGGTTAAAGGACCAAATCACTGGTTTGAGCATTACCATAACAACGCAGGACCAATACATACATGCCAATTATATGCAAAATATACAGAATAATGGAAAGATAGCTCTGAGCTCCCTTTGTTATGAACATCTGGTTATAAATGCCTGAGAAACCATCTTTTGGAGGCCTGTCTCTGAATGTGAATGTGCTCTTAAATAAAAGTTGTTCCTTTATACATCTGTTAAATAAAGAAAAGTGTGTTCACCTGACAAAGTTTTAAAGCAAATGATATAGTTGAATAGCTTCCTGTTTGATAGCTACGTCTTTAATCAATGAAAATACACAGGCACAGTTTTCTAAAAATAATTAGTAATAAGAGATAAGGGGGAAAAAAAAAGAAACTGACAATGCTCATTGATCAAACTTGTCAGTCAAAGGCAAAATATGATGAAACCTATCTTTGGTGTGGGTGTAAGAAGCCCCTCTCTTTTGTGTTTGAATCCTCGCTAGTTTGGGCGGAGTTTCACTTGCAGCTTTTTAATTTTCATAGGAAATCTACAAGTGAAAAAAAAAATGCAGTTTATGTCTTTGATGGTATTTTGATAAGATTCAATGTAGCTCCTTTTGTTAGTAGATTGCTAAGTTTCCAAAAGGGCAGCACGGCAGAGTAAACTTTAGAAACTACTGTTACAGACTGATAATGCAGCTGTGAAAGTGAAGTGAAGAAAGTTGGTTGATCTTCTTTCTTTCCTTTCTTTCTTCCTTCTGTCATTCTTTCCTCCCTTCCTACTTTCCTTCCTCCATCCCCCTTCCTTCCTTCCTTCCTTCTCTCTTTCTTTCCTCCCGCCTACCTTCCTCCCTACCTTCCTTCTTTCCTCTGTCCTTATTTCTTTCCTTTCTCCCTTCCTCTTTTCCTTTCTCCATCCCTCCCTCCTACCTTCCTTTCCATCCTCCCTTCCTTCTTTCCTTTCCTTACTTCTTTCCTTCTTCTCTCCCTCCTTTCCTTCCTTCCTTCCTTCCTCTCTCCCTCCTTTCCTCCCTCCATCCCTCCATCCTTTCCTCTCCTCTCCTCTCCTTTCCTCTCCTCTCCTCTCCTCCATTCCTTCCTTCCTTCCTGAATCATGGTGGGGTCACTGATTAACATTTGTTTAATTTGCTTTTATGGGTTATTTATGTGCTGTAATTTTTTTTTTGGCCACATAACAGTTTTTGCTTTTAAGTAATAACAGCATGTAATCCCCCCCCCCCCCCCCCCCGGCCCCCTACAAAATATCCTTTTGCATAGATTAAACTGTTACGTATGTGCCGTTTGCTCCATTTCACCCAGGTTTTATGCTAAGCTAAGATAAACTAATGGCCCTAGCTTCTTTCTTAAGGCACAGGCGAGAGATTGGTATTGATCTCATCTAACTCTTGGCAAGAAACTGAATATATGCAGTATATAAATTACGTGAATATACCAAAAAATAAAATAAAATCTGCAGAGAAAAAGAAGACTGTTAATAAAAGTCACGATGTCTTTCAGTATGTATAAGCACACGAACGCCCACACAGACAGCCCTTGTAAAAAGAAATAAGAAAGTCCTTTCCTTGTTTCTCACTAGTCTTCCCACAGTCTTCATGCATGGCTTCCACAGACACCGAGGAGCTAGAATGAATAAGAAATAGACAAAAGTGACGACTAATGATCTGAGATGTACAGTACGGGTGTAACAGGTCTCTTCATTACATATCAAACAGAGCGTGAGTGCAAGATCTGCCGCTTCCTAAGATCCTCTCGCCATGTGATCGTAAACTTCGGGAGGGTTTATATTATGCTGGGGGGGAATGCAGCGTGGTGGAGTTCATGATAAATCTTTCAATGATATAGCAATCACACTGTGCCAGAGAAGACGTAGAGGGAGGTTCAACTTATCTCACCAGTATAGGGTCAGTTATCTGTTCGCCTTGGTGCAGAAGAGGTTTGAACTGATGCACATAGCCAGATTAAAGATATACAGATAAGATGAGTGTCAAGGTTATCATCGAATATAGTGTGTTGGTTCAAAAAAGCAGGATATGCAAATGTGCTGGATCTAGTGCACGGCAGTGTAATGTAGGAATAATTCAGGTGCACTGCTGTCTCAACCTCTCTTATCAATCCTGTTTCTGGCAGCAGCAGGCAGCTTATTTAAGAAAGAAAGCTTCTACTAAACACAGAACTGCCACCTCTGGACCCGATGCAATAATCGACTCTGTACAATAATGGACATTATATACTGTTGTGTGTCAGTGCACCTTATTTATATATTTCTTTACATCTAAGAACACATATTTTAAAGTTTTTATGGGTATAGGTGAGTTGTGTTTTGGCTCCTGTGTGTGTGCGCTAGTGTTATGTGTATATATTTTATATTTTAATGCTGCATTTGGACTGCTCAAACTGAGTTTCATTGTATACCTGCAATGACAATAAAGCTCTATTCTATTATATTCTATTAAACCCATTATGCTATCAGCGTCCGCCTTCGCCAAATGGCAGACAAATACCATTGATTACCTTATAAACTCTTCTATAAAACCACAATAACCATCTTATGGTGTCTAAATGTGTGGACTACTTCATGGAGAAGACAACCAACCACTATCAGGTCTAATTATCAGTCATCTACACACAATGCCACAACCACTGAAGAAACAATTTTCTTTTTTAGAGAAAAATGAAAAAAATAAATAAATAAATAAAATGAAGAGAAAAAATAAGTAGAGGAAAAAGAGAAGAGAAGAAAAAAGGAAGAGACAAAAAAAAGAACACAAGACATCAAGCATTAAAATGATATTTCATGGTCATAAAATGAGTATCTACTATAGACAGAATAGTCTAAATAGTAAAATAAATAGGTCGGGAGACATATACTAGGTCATACTCTTCTTTGCACTGTGCTTTGTACAATAGCCAGTGTCTATGGGCTCACATTTTTAAGGTTATTCAGTACTGGGTCCCATGTTTTATCAAACGTATCCCCTCTATCTTCATTGTAGAATCTCAGTTTCTCCATAAGTTATAAGTAGGCACAGAGTCCGTTTTCCACACTTGCAAAATCAGCTTTTTAGCATTCACCATCCCAAATTGAACTGCTCTTCTTTCAAATTTATTAACAGAAGAAAGGACAACTGAAGAAACATTTTAGCATACACTCTGAAGTCCAAATGGTTAGTCTCAGCTTGGTTGATGCTGAAATACTCAGGGAAGCGATAACAACACTGAAATCAGCTACGTGCACTCTTGACCCAATTACAACCTGCTTTTTAAAAGATGTTTTTTAATTCAGTGTCTGAGGAGGCACTCTAATCACAATTTAATCACTCTTTGCAGGCAGCACCATGTATTTCCCCACAGCATTTAAGACTAACACTTGTGAATCCTCTTATATATAAATAAAAAAAAGCCTTTATCTCTAAATACCTGGCAGCTACAGACTCATTTCCATGTTTGAGTAAAATGTTAAGAAAACTTTTATACATTCAATTATAAGATAGAAATAATTCAATCAGGTTTTCAGGCTAATCACAGCAGAGAGACAGCCTTAATTAAAGTGATCCACGACATCAGGACACATCTTGATGACATCTGAGCGCTGCTTTCGACACAACTAATCACGTACTTCTTTTAAATTGACCACAAGACAACATCGGACTGTTTTTAATTGTTTTTTATCTTATCGTTCTTTGTTACAATTGATGATAATGTCTCTAAAACCTCCTAGATAACATGTGGAGTCCCTCAAGGATCAATTTTAGGGCCATTTCCCGTTTAATTTATACATGTTACCCCCTTGGTAATGTCAAGAGGAGAAGAGGCATCTCACTCCACACGTATGCTGATGAAACATAACTTTATGTAGCTGTGTCTTCTGATGATAAAAGGACCCATTTCTTATTGTATTTTAGATATTTGTCAGGCTCGGACAGACAAAACTGGGACCCACAGAGCCTAACCCTAACCCTAACCCTAACCCACCCTGGTGAGGCAGTTCATTAGACAGTCCAGAACCTCAAGGCTCATTTGGGTTATGTCACTAAATCCGCCTTTTCATCAAATCTGTGGCTAAAATGTGACAATTTCTCTCTCTGAGTGACACAGAGAGAGTATTGTAATGCTGAAGGACCAC
Organism: Scomber japonicus; assembly: GCF_027409825.1. Taxonomy (NCBI): domain Eukaryota; kingdom Metazoa; phylum Chordata; class Actinopteri; order Scombriformes; family Scombridae; genus Scomber; species Scomber japonicus. Next base: position 6,843,100 of record NC_070591.1, on the reverse strand, counting down.
ATCAGGCTATCTGGAACAGTTTTTAATTGGTTTTTATCTTCTTTTTAATCATGGCGATGTCATCAGGAGGACAGGAGGCAAGGCATCTCATTTCACATATATGCTGATGATACACAACTTTATGTAGCCGTATCTCCTGATGACACAGGAACAATGGACTCTCTTTTTAAATTGTATTTTAGATGTTAATGTCTGGATGTCACATAGGTGATCATAGGTTTAGTAATAGGTTATCTTATTGACATACCCCAACCCAACAAGCAAGAAACCTTGATGAACTGAGTTGGAGTTATTTCACTAAATCTGCTTTTTATCACCTCAAACACATTGAGAAAGTGTGACACTGACGGAGTAATTCATGCTTTTATCACTAGCAGGCTCGACTACTGTAGTACACTTCTTTGTGGTCGGCCCAAAAACCTTCATGAACCAGTTAGAGCTGATTCAGAAGTCTGTGGCCCAAACGCTGACCAGAACGAGAGAAAACATTACACCCATTTTAAAGTCCTTACATTGGTTTCCTGTTAGTTTTCATATTGAACGTTGGACTCACATTCATTACTTTGACAGAAAACCATAACTCTGTGTAAAGATGGGCGTATATAAGGTTTGATGTCACACATTGGTTTCCATTGGAGCTGGTTTGAACCTCAGATTTGCTGCTTATTTCTTCCAAATAAGGAAGGTGGACCAAAGCTAATGCTAGCCTACTGGGAACACTGAGCTTGGTTACTTGGGTTAATGTTACCTACTTTAGCTAAATAATAAACAAGTAACAATAAAATTACCAAAATACTGTCTGATAGCATCATGTGAGGGTCTTGTTAGTATAACTTTCCTAACCACAAACACAGTAGAGCTGCATGTCTAGAGGAAAATAACAGTTTATGCTTTAAACAGAGGCTCTGAATATCTAACTCAGTGTGAGTCCAGGAAGTCAGGGAGAGCAGCAGCTGTCAGTCACAGCTGTCAATCAACGCCCACTCGGCGGACATCAAAGCTACTACAAGTCTTCAAATTTTATTCATGCTGCAATAATTTCCAAAATGACCACCAGCTCACTTATTAGAGGGGCCTGAATTTAGAGATTTAGACCAGAATGACTCAATAAAAAAACATGACTGACAGTTTCTAGACAGTTGAAGTTGGTGCTTTTTCCATGGGAGTCAGTTGGAGCCTTTACATACTCGTCAGGGTCAAATCTGGCCTAGTTTTACATTTGAGAGCTGCAAAAACAACGTATACACATTTTCATTAGCTGGATTTTTCCAAATGCGACACAGAATTTACAAAAATGGAAATAAAATACATCATACTTCATTTCTGTGCAGCTGATACTTATTTTTGTATATGCAAATGTACAAATTTGACCTGCATTTCTTTAAAATTAAAAAAAAACAAAAAAACATTTAAACATGTTGTAGTCTTCATATTTCATAAAATGTTCTACTGGAGCATAAAATAGTGATTGCTAACGTCGTTTCTACTGACAGCTTCATTAAGGATTCATCAATATTACATACATACATTTATTAATGAGCGATGGGGGAATTTATGCAAATTATGAGTCAGAATATGAAGGTTAGTATGTGAAGGTTAAGGTACTTTAGGTGACTGTTTGCTAAACATGTTCACCGTTATAACTTTATATGATGCTAAAATGTCAACAGTGTGTTTGCAGCTTGTTGTGCGGCCCTTAAGTGGTAAAAAAAACAAACAGTTAATGCAACTTTAACATAGCTTTCAGTCATTGGTCCAGATTATCTAAAGACTGACAAGCTAGCAAGACTTAACCCTCCTGTTGTCCTCAAGTCAAGGAAGGAAAGGAGGAAGATGGAAGAAAGGGAGGAAGGAATGGAGGAAAGGAAAGAAGGAAGAAAGGAAAAGGGGAAGGAAGGAAAGAAGGACAGAGGAAAGAAGGAAGGGGGAAGGTAGGGGAGAGGAAAGAAAGAGAAGGAGGGAGGGAGGAAAGAGGAAGGAAAGAAAGAGAGAAGGAGGGAGGAAGGAAGGAAGGAAGGACAGAAGGAAGGGAAAAAAGGGTTGGAGGGAGAAAAGAGGAAGGAAAGAAAGAGAGAAGGAGGGAGGGAGGAAAGAAGGAAGGATGGAAGGAAGGAAGGAAGGAAAGGGAAGAAAGAAGGAGGGAGGAAGGAAGGAACAGTCAAAACTGACGGGGTCAATTTGACCCGGGAGGACGACACAAAAGTTAAAAGCATATTTGCATTTTATTTGTATATTCTTTTTTTGCAATTAAAACCTTTTTTATTAGGTGAATCTTTTGCAGTGACATTTTTTAAAGCTAAGTTCATCGCCTTCTTCTTTGTACAGCACTGTTGCATTTTGCTGCTGTGTTCAAAGTGTTTTTATTCAAACCCCCCCAAAAAAATATCAAACACAAACTGGAGCATTTTACACTGTTTTTATGAAATAGCAATCTTTGAAGTGAGAGACTGAAAAATATAAATGTTTCAGTCCTTTCAGAGATGATGCAAAGAATCCGCCCCAGTGATGAATCATCTCTTATATTTGTGTTTTCGGACTTTACATTCTCATACTGTAGGTTTATGAAATACACAGAGCCAGATATCATCATAGTGTGTTCATCTCTTCCTCTCCTTATTGGAATATCTTTACTTCCAGTTTAAGGGTCTCTTAAGGGTCTTATTTCTATGCTGAAGCTGTTTATTGTTCTGTGACTTACGCTTGTAAATAAAGTTTAACTTATGATAGAATCTGTTCTTTGGGAGGATTTTAAAAGGACACAGATTTTTTTTGCCATTTTGATGCACAGAATGAACAGATAGTTGGATATAATGTTATTTAAGAGTGATTTTTGATAGAGACTACTAATGAGCTTTGTTGGTAAAATATCAGGACACACCAGTAGGAAGACGTCTGGGAAATTATGAAAAGGGCATTCTTCATTATTTTCTGTTTTATTGGACGAACAGCCAAAAATACTCAAAGAAAATCAGATTTGACAAATATTCGCATTAAATTATCACATTTGAGGAGTTGAAACCTGCACATTTTGGCATTTTTGATTTAAAAAAAGAATAAAATTGTCCTTTTTTCTTAATTTTCTGTTGACTGACTAATCAATTAACTGTCTAATAGCTGCAGCTGATTTCCTAAGTCTTCCCAAGTAAAGTATTTTTCATTGCTTTTCATTAGACTTGATATATTTCTGCATTATTGAAATCATTCTTTCACTTTTTATGCCATTTTATTGTCCTTATTTTTTTCTATTGTTCCTTCCAGTCTGATATTATTCTCATTTAATGTCCTTTAACCCTTGTGTCGTCCTCCCGGGTCAAATCGGCCCCGTCTGTTTTGACCCTTCCTTCCTTCCATCCTTCTTCCTTCTTCCTCTCCTTCCTTCTTCCTCCCTCCTTTCCTTCTTGTTTCCTCCCTCCCTCCTAGGCAGCAATATAGGAATATAGGAAGGCAGCAATATTCTCATTTTTCTTTGTTTTTGTTAAAAGTCCAGCAGCAACAATATTGAATATAGAAAGCTGCAGTTTTCCATGACTTCATCCTCTTGGTGATGATGAGGAGAAAAAAGCTCACAGATATCACCGATGTCTCTTCATCTCATGTGAAGAATGGGTAAACAGTGTTGGAATAACTGTAGAAAAAAAGCAGAAGCACTCTGGGGAATTTCCTCCTGCCCACAGATGCCTCCACAGCGATGGCTTGACCCCAAGCTCAGGTGTATCTCCGGGGATCTCATTGGCTGTCACATCCCATTTCATCACAACCTGGTTGGCCCATATGTTCCTGTGGCAGGCGTCCTCCTCTCTGTCACCTTCGTGCACCGTAACCCCGCTTCGAACCTGGAAGCTAGATTTTAGTCCCATACGGGATGCTTGTGCCCAGCAGAGGAAGTGGCTATTTTAAGGATTGTTCATGTGAATAGAGAGGGGGGAAAATAAATAAAGTTCACGTGTTGGTTTGATGAGAGCTTCCAAAACACACTGAATATCATGATTATATAGTATTTTAAGTGATTCTCTGATAGGGCTGGGCGATTATGGTAAAAATCTAAATCATGATTAATTGAACTTTTAATCTCGATTACGATTAATGAACGATTATCTCCACCCTTGATGAACAATTATGTATTTTCACAGTTTCTTTAGTTTAGTATTTTCCACTGCTGCCCTCACACATGAAGATCTTTAGGGAGTGAAAATAAAGATGTTTTAAGGTGTAACGCTGTGGTTAATGTCTAGTTTACTTGATTAGAACTATGTAAAGATCATGGTTTGGGTTAAAATGATCACTGGAGACAAGTTTTCAAATTCCTTAACCCTCCTGTTGTCCTTGTGTCAGAGAAGGGAGGTAGGGGGTGGGGGGAGGAAGAAGGAAGGAAAGGAGGAAGGAAGGAAAGAAGGGAGGAAGGAAAGGAGGGAGGTAGGAAGGAAGCAAGGAAGGAAAAAAGGAGAGAGGAAGGAAGGAAGGAAAGAAAGAAAGAAAGAAAGAAGGGAAGGACAGAAGGAAGGGAGGAAAGAAGGAACAGTCAAAACAGACAGGGTTAATTTGACCCGGGAGGACGACACAAAGGTTAAAGATATGCAACCTTTGTTGTCATGGCAACAGTGAACACCACGATTAATTGACATGAGTTTAAGATAGGAGTCGATGAGAGTTTCTAAATGTCAGTTTTGACTCTTTTTTGATGAATTGCTCAGCCCTCTTCTTCTTATATACAGAACAGCTTTTAAAGCTTATTTGAATAAAATCTTAATTTCATGAAACTTGTCTCTTATCTCTCCTGTTTATTAAATGTCACATTTTTTGTCCATTCAAAGTTTTGAGAAAAGCAACATAATTTCAGGCAGGCGGATTCCTTTTCATATCTCAGATAGTGACATCTGCAGATTAATATTTTTAAGGAGAAAAAAGAAAGCCCTCTGTGATGATTTCAGAGGTGGTAAAACTAAGTCAAATTCCATCCAATTTTATTTTTTTTTCTCTTTTGCTTTTTGAAGTTACTGTATATTGTTAAATTTTTAATGCCTACTTGGCTTCCTACCTGCTGCCACTGTTTTTGTTCTCGCCTTTGGCTGATAGATTGAAAGGTTGGTGAGGCCTGAGCCAAATGGATTTCTGTTCTGGACTGAGATGGTTTATTGAGTGGAATTTTCTACCCGCTGGGAAGCTGTCAATATGCCAAACTTCGAAAGACTGGCTTTGATTTGTTACTCTATTCCATTCAACCTGTTAGCGGAGAAAAGGTCATGTGTGTGTGTGTGTGTGTGTGTGTGTGTGTGTGTGTGTGTGTGTGTGTGTGTGTGTGTATTTGTGTGTATTTGTGTGTGTGTGTGTGTGTGTGATGTTTTGGGGTTGCAGCAGAGACACAGAAAAACAATCTCAAATCCAGTTTTCTATCTATTAATTGGGCAAACAAAGATGAAAAAAAGAAGAAGATGAAAAACACTGAAAAGTTTAATAAGTTCTTTTAAACACACTTCTCGATATGTCAGAAAAGTAACATCTAAATGGATGATATATAATCGTGTCTTGGTATCTAATGAGGCAAGAAGGTGAGACATAAGTTAGAAAATGGTTTTTGAGTCGACATGGGACTCAGGTATTGATTATCTATGTGTGCCATTTAAGGTGGAAGTGAGGATTTAAGGCTTTAAAGTGTTTGGCAGCAGCAGCAGAGCCTCACTGGTCTTTTTCTGTCTTGGGTGCAAAAGTGCTTTTTTTTTTTTTTTTAAACCAGCAAATTAAAACTTTACACTTTCTGAACAGAGTTGCCTGATGGACTAAAGCAGAAATACTCAAAGTGACACTAGTTTAGGATCTTTTTAAGAGACTTTGGCTTGTGTGTTCGTTCCTCATTGAGTTTTCCTCCATTCTTTGAAAAGCACAGACTCCAGGGACAAAACTACTGACCACTTTCATTATTGATTCATCTGCCGATTGTTTTCTCCGTCACTTGATTAATTGCTTTGTTCGTAAAATATCAGAACACACCAGTATGAAGACGTCTGGGAAATTATGAAAAGGCCATTCTTCATTATTTTCTGTTTTATTGGATGAACAGGATGAACAAAAACTCAAAAGAAAATCAGATTTGACAAAGATTTGTATTAAATTATCACATTTGAGGAGCTGAAAGCAGCACATTTTTGGCTTTTTTGATTAAAAAAAAAGAGTAAAATTGTTCTTTTTTCTTAACTCTCTGTCGATCAACTAATTAATCAACTGTCTAATAGCTGCAGCTGATTTCCTAAGTCTTCCCAAGTACAATATTTTTCATTGCTTTTAAGACTGTGTAAAGTGAAGTCAGACATTTTCTTCTAACACATTAAATAGGTCATAAATGTATTTCTAAAAAAGGTGTAAAAAAGCATTTCAACCATTTAGATTTGAATTGTGGAGCTAGGCTTCACAAACTGTGTTTCAAGATTTCTGTGTTCAGGATTTAGTGATTAGCATAAACCCGCCCCTGCTGCTGTAGAGGTATAAATACATTCAGTACACACTACTACTACTACAGTCTACAGTTAGCCAGTTAGCTGAGTTAGCCACCAAGCTAGCCACCGAGCTAGTAGCCGAGTTAGCCGCCGAGCTAGCAGCCGAGCTAGCAGCAGAAAGCTCTCAGCCGTAGCGTCCATGTTTCTGGTAGAGGTGGTGACTTTGATTGACAGGTGACACTTGGTAGGGGGCGGGGTTTCAGCGAACTCGGAGGGCACTCCCACAGCATTTGGTAGCAGAGATAGAGGCTGATTTTTACACAACTTTGAAGCCTAATTTCATATAATAATTTTTTAATCATTCAAATTTGGCAGGGTGGTTAACAACACACTTTTCTGTGGTACAAACTCAGAACACATATTTATTCTTACTTTACACGGACTTTAAACTTGATATATTTCTGCATTATTCAAATCATTCTTTCATTTCTTTCTTTTCTGCCATTTTATTGTCCTTACTTTTTCTATTGTTCCTTCCAGTCTGATATTATGCTCATTTCATGTCCTTTAATCTGTTTTCTCAGCTGTAAAACTTCAACAGAGAGCTGAAACAATGCTTACAAGTGCATATGTAAGAATGGAGCAACACCCGAAGGACGGATATAGAAACACAGCATAAGAACAGAAAGCAGCCTACAGAGTTCAGCTTCTTCAAAAACAAAGAAGAAGAAGAAGAAGAAAACCTACAGTGGCATTGATCCCGAGGTCAATTTCTGTGATCCAACAAAAACACTCAAGTGTGAATCTATTGCAATTGGAAACATTGCCTGGTGTAATGAATCGTGTCTCTGGTTATTTCACACTGATGGGAACACTGGGGAAAGGGATTCACACGCAGAACGCTGCTTTGAGGCTCTTTTAATCACAGTGGGAGTCATTTTTTTTTCATTCTCCTCGTCCCCTTTTCTTTTTTCTTTTTTTTTTTTTATTAACCGGCTCCATAACGACAAACCAAATTAATTAGGTTAAAAAGACACAAAATCTTCTGGCTCTAATGAAACGGGCTCGTGACACTGTAAGTTCATTGTGAAACATGGGTTTAATAAAAAGTCTGACTGCATGATATCAGTTGGAAGTTGTTAGACGTTGAGATTAAGTCTCAGTGAATCGGAGCGACTTGATAAGAAGCTATAAAAGCAGACACATTATCAGCTTGTGTTGTCCATGAAAATGGAAAAGATTGTTTTCTTCTTTGTCACATAAATATATTTCTCATTCATCTTTCAGAATATTCAGAGTTATTTCATGTTACTGATTGTTTTTAGTTATTTTGGTGAGTTGCTTGTTTGCAGACATAGCAGTGGTTGCATTGTGAGAATTTGGTCTTAACCGTTGTGTGTCGTCCTCCCGGGTCAAATTGAGCCTGTCTGTTTTAACTGTTCCTTCCTTCCATCTGTCCTTTCTCCCTCCCTCATTCTTTCCTTTCCTTTCCTTTCCTCCCTTCCCTCCATCCCTTCCTCCTTCTTTCCTTTCCTTCCTTCTTTCTTCCTCCCTTCTGTCCTTTCTCCCTCCCTTCCTTCCTTCCATCTGTCCTTTCTCCCTCCCTCATTCTTTCCTTTCCTTTCCTCCCTTCCCTCCATCCCTTCCTCCTTCTTTCCTTTCCTTCCTTCTTTCTTCCTCCCTTCTGTCATTTCTCCCTCCCTTCCTTCCTTCCTTCTGTCCTTTCTCCCTCCCTCTTTCTCTCTCTCTCTCTCTTTTTTCTTCCTCCCTTCCATCCTTCCCTCCTTCCTTTCTTCCTTCCTTCTCCCTTCCATCCTTCCTCCTTTCCTTCCTTCTTCCTCCCTTCCATCCTTAATTCGAGAACAACAGGAAGGTTAAATTACTGACACTTCTCAGATGTTTTTGGCTGCCAAATGCTAGAAAAACCATGTGGACAGTCTAACTCTGTTTCAAATGAGAAATGAAACCACATGTAAAAATCTCACCATGATGCTCCAACTATTAATGAATAGAAAGAGCAGTCGTGTCTTTTATTCATGTGTTTAGACTCCGTGATGATTGTGAGTCTCAGTTACCAGGAAACAAATTAACCTATTAGCCCTTATAAATGTGTCAAAGCTCCACAAGTGGTTCATTTTATTATCTGCATATGAAAGCACACATATAATTATAACAAACATAAAATAGACACATTACAGCACATATATATGCCCTTTATATACAATATAGAGACTTGATGATACTACACATTAAGGCCCATTGATGCTCAACGTTAAATACAGATCAGGATACAGACGGAGCCTTCTGTCCGTGATCTGCGTTCATTTCGTCTGTATTTCTGCACGTTTCCATAAAGCTTACGGATACGGACCAAACGGAGCAGTACCACCAGAAACCATGGGGGGGGCAGTGTTGCTGTCACTACTCGATACGTAGCTCTAGTGAGACACGAAGAAGAAATAACAATGGAGGAACTTTGTGAGGAAAGGTTGTGTGAGTTGGTTAGAAACTTTAAACATGTAGTTTTTGTCTTTTATGCAAGAGGAACATTATCAATATCTCCTCCATAGTCGCCATGTTTGCTTTTGAGTTTGTTGTTGTCATGAACTTTTGACTCTGTGCTGCCCCCTGGTGGATGTATTGGTTAACATCCATGCCAACGTAAAGGATGCATGGAAGTATGTGAGCAGTGACGGTAACATTGTTTGAAACTGACGGATACATTTTTGTATGTACGTTGAGCATAAATGGGTCTTTAGTTGTTCCTAAGCAACTGGAATTTAAGTTAAGTGCAGTTTTCAGTCAATTGAAGGCAGTAAAAGACTGAGAAAAGATGTTTTTTAATGGGTTGAGTGGTTAAAATCAAACTAAATCCACTTCTATTGAACTGGAGTGGAAGCAGGCGTCTTAGCAACTAATTCAAAACCTTGGCAGATGAGAATGAAACTATTGTCACTGAAAAAAAATACAACTAGAAAAAAAAAATCTTGTTATTTTGTTATGATTCAGATGAAGTGACCCTTTAACATTTTCATTCTGACTCATGAATTTTTTACATATTTTGTTTTCAAGGACCCGTACAAGCATCTTTTGATATTCTGTTCACATTGTTGTATTTATTGTATCAGTGTGTTTGTGAAGCACTTTTTCCACCACTGCTCCACTATCTGTTTTTATAAGATTAGAAAATATACTGAATAATGTTTGAAACAAAAGATGATGGAGTCTCTGCTGCTGTAGTTGTAGTGTACACTCACTGTTACAGACCAGAATTTATTTTTCTCCACCTCTGATACTCTCAGTAATAGATTTTAGGGGGCTGAGAAATCAAAACCATTTGTCAACATCGACAGTTGTGCCAACAGTAAAAGCAAGAAAACCTTCGAGTGTACGATTCTGCAGTTTGGAGCTGAAAAAACAAAACATAACAACTTTCAACAAAAGAGTGTCTCAGTTTTAAACTCCACATTAAGACGTCTTTACACCAGCAAATCAGTCTCTAGTTACTGCTTTAAAATTCGTCCTCCCGGGTCAAATTGACTCCATCCCTTCTTTCCTTCCTTCCTTCCTTCCTCTTTCTTTAATTTTTCCTTAATTCTTCCCCTTCTTCCCTCTTTCTCTCACCTTCCTTCCTTCCTTCATCCTTCCCTTCTCACCTTCCTCCTTCCCTCTTTCTTTGCTCCCTCCTCCTTCCATACTTCCTTGCTTCCTTCCTTCTCTCTTTACTTCTTTCCTTTCCCTCCCTCCCTCCTTCCTTACTCCTTTCCTTCGTCCCTTCCTTTCTTCCTTTTTTCCTTCCTCCTTCCCTCCCTCCTTCTTTACTCCTTTCCTTCCTTCCCTCCCTCCGTCCTTACTCCTTTCAATCCTTCCTTCCTTCCCTTCGTCCCTTCCTTCTCTCCTTTCCTTCCTTCCTTCCTTCTTCCTTACTCCTTTCAATCCTTCATTCTCTCCTTTCCTTCCTTCCTGCTTTCCTTCTCTCCTTACTTCCTTCCTTCCTCCTGTCCTTCCTTGACCCGAGGACAACAGGAGGGTTAAAACAGTTAGTTAGAAACATTAAATCATCTTTTTTACCATCTGAGTTATTACTGAATCTTTCCTGTATTGGGGGAAAAAGTAAGGCAGCTTTATTTATAAACACAGAGGTGACTCAATGTGCTTTACATAGCATAAAAACAAACAATTAAAAAAAAAGGAAAGATAGACTCAAATATGACAAATAAAATATGAGAATGCAGAACAAAATAATGATTGTGCAAATAAAAGGTTTAAATAAAAAAATAGAGCTCAATCACAATTACATGAAAAGAGAAATGTTTTTAACCTGGTAAAGGCCAACAGGATGTGCTCTGAAACAAGCTAGCACCAGTCTAAAGGAGAACATCCTTCATAGCTGTTTAGAAAAGAGTTTTGTTTTGTTGGGTTCAATGAATAAATGTTTCATATTCTTATCAGTCATTTTATAATCAGTTCAAGTTATGAACAAGGACAAACATGGTGAGTCATAGTTTAAGCCAATACCTCATGCACCTGCACAGTCAATAAAAAAGTAGACATTTACTAAGAAAGGTAAAAAGTAAAAATCTGTTTTATGTCTTTAGCTCAGGAGTAATTATCAGGGATTAGTGAAAAACTCTGGGTTAGTTCACCCTAAGAAAAAAGAAACTCTGGCTTTTCACTTCCAGACAGACGCTAACCTTCTCATTGAAAGGTTTTCTTCAACAAAGCCTGTGTCCGAAATAACTCCCTTATACACAAAACTAGTATACAGTCGTCTTACCAATGGTGATTCGTCCCGTAAACTTGTTCTAACATACGTAGCTCACCTTGTGTGTGTGTGTGTGTGTGTGTGTGTGTGTGTGTGTGTGTGTGTGTGTGAGCCCAAATGTAAGAGCACAAGATCAGAAAAAGTGAGTTTTTTTTTAAATAATATGGCCCCAATGATACCATGTGTGATACTATGTGTGTAATATGGCCCCAATTATACCATAATGATATTATGATACCAATATTATTCATATAGACCTTGTAAGTTACAGAGATATACTATATTCATGTTGGGTATGTCATTTTAAAGCAGGACCCTGAGCCAGAGGCCTAGGGAGGAAGAGGCCTTTAGATATTCCTCCCTAGCACTGGACAAAAATGGACTGTATATGAAATCACTCCCTTATTCACTTCTCCCTGTATAATAAACACTACATAGTTCACTCAATAGTGAGTCAGCAAGTCAAGATTTCCGACACTAATCATCATAATTGTGTGTTGTCACCATCAGCTGTAGAGTCACATGAAGGTAGTTTTCACATCTTTAAAATGTGGAGCATTGTGGAATATTTACACACTCAACATCGGGTCATTAAAATAATATGGCGAAGGGTGAATGTATTGCACTATATAATAAATATACAACCTCTGCCACACACTCTGTTTCATTTCCTTCATTCATTCACAGACAGATGTTTACTGTCTGACAGAATCTAAATCCTCTTTGGATATTAGTTTGTCAGCGGAGGAATATCTAAAGTTACAGCTTTTTATGCACCATCAGGCACTTCTTCACAGTCACATATCACACAGTGTGAATTCAGCCTCAGCTCAGAATAAAACCTTCTTTTATTACACTGCAACTGTGCACACAAGACAGCTGTCAGCTTGTTGGAGCAGCTAAAATGTTTATCGCACATACTGTAATGTGTAATCTCAGTTTAAATGACCAATTAGTAATTATGATTTGTCACATAACATCCCATTCCTATAATATTGTAGATTATACGTTAATATTTCGGAGTGAGTAGCATCGCTGAAAGCTGTTGAGCCCCGAGACACAAATTGATGTCTAAATTTTTAAAAATCAAAATGTTTTTTAACCTTGACTCCTTTTCATGTATAAATCACCAACTGACACATTATTACTGGATCAGACTGTGAGCTTATGTCTCTTCTGTCTTTGATCTGTATTGCTCTTAAAAAAAAAATAAAAAAAATCTTGAGCTGTATTTTTCATTTTCATCTTCAGCTGCTGCCTCCTGCGTTATGTCCCCCGTCACATTAAAAGCTGAACAAATAAAAACACATTTTAAACAAATATATTTAAAAATGTTATGTAGCTGCAGCCTGATACACAGTCAGATTTCACTTTATCATCATTAAGGGAAATGTAAGTCTGGTAGAAAAGAAAAGAAAAGAAAAAAAAGTATGAATGTACGCTGAATAAAACTTTTGTGTTAATGTATTGATGCTTTTCCTCCTCTGACTCACTCGCTTTTGTTTAAAGATAAATGTGCAACCAACTGAATCCATATGCATTAATAATCTCCACTGGATTCAAATGGAGGCTCTGCATTTTATTTACCTGTTGCCATGGCGACTCATAGTATCTGTTGATGATGGCTTTTTTCCATTCCTCACGCACAAGCTTGAGCAAATCTGATCAACTGAGTTTCTCATCTTGGTTTTTATTAACTCAGAGTTTGTTGAAACTGCTTTGCTGAATAGCCACCATTCAGTTTATCTACTTGTTAGGTCTTTAAGATAAAAAAAAAAAAAAATCTAATTACAGTGGAAAGACATTGTGATGATGCATTATATCCCCTTTTAGCATATTAACGAGGGAAAAATCCAATTTTAATATGCAGACTTTATGATTATACATTGTGTTGCCTCAAATCTAAAGGAATATGGAAAATGCTATCTATCTCTGCTGGACTGAGATCAACTCTTCTGTGAAACTAGCAGACTCACCCTGCAAATCTTTTCTTTTTTTAAATGCACTATTATAGAATCAGATTTGTGTCTTTATAATCAAGCAAAACTTAACATGAAACTCACTGAAGCAAAAACCAAAAGTCATCTCAAAAGTAAAACTCATAACTTATAATATAGAATAACTATTAGTATTTTACATTTTGTTTACAGTTTCCTTTGCTTCTTTCTCTCTGATCAGACTTCTGTTCTGACTCTTAGTGTTACTGTTATGCTGCCAGCTCTCTCATTTGTGCTTCCTGAGTATTTGTTTGCAGTTCTGACTCCAATCTCCCCCGTGGGCAGGTTTTTATTTTAGGGGCTCGTCCCCACTAGCTAACGAGTTTTTGACTGACGCAGCCAGAGAGTTTCTAATAGGAGGAGAACTCCCACTCTTCTTGTTGTATGGGGGACGCTTGTGAGGTAGTCCAGAATAAATGAGGGAATATGGAGCTGTTGCCCCAAAAGTAACTTTTATGGGGTAAAATACATATTTCTGCCCTTCGTTTTTGGTATATACCAGGGGGGTTAAACATGCGGCCTGTGGACCAGAACAAGCCCGCTGAGGGGTGCAAACCGGCCCACTTTCCTTCTGGTGTTCTTTTCCTTCCTTACATCTGTCCTTCCTTCCTTTCTTCCATCTGTCCTTCCTTCCTTCCTTCCATCCATCTGTCCTTCCTTTCTTCCTTCATTCCTTCCTTCTGTTCGTCCTTCCTCCTTTCCTTCCTTCCTTTCTTCCATCTGTTCTTCCTTCTGTTCTTAATTTTGTCTGTCTTTCCTTCCTTCCCCTTCTCATTTCCTTCCTTCTTTCCCTTCGTCCTTTTAATGATCCAGCCCACATGAGATCAAATTGTTCTGTTGAATGAAAATGAGTTTGACGCCCCTGGTACACACGATAGAGACAATGAGCTAATGCTAATATCACAGTCATTGGAGAGTGATGGAGCTGTCCTCTTCGTATCTTAACTGTCATCTTCTCTCTAATATCACAATATCCCTCACCCTATACGTTTGCATCTATGACCCAAGTCAAGTCAGGTACTGGTGCCAATAAATAACAGCTGATTACATATTCCTGTGATTGTTGCAGGTGAAGTTGCAGATTGACGATAAAGCAGGGTATGCATTAGGGCGTGGCTACGTCCTGATTGACAGGTTGATTGACCAATGTCCTCGAGATCCAGCCCTCGCAACCATAGCAACCTCCCCACTCCGCCTCATGCCCATATAAGTAGAATCCGTGTTTTTATTTTTCCCAGCATGCACCTGAAATTTTCAAGATGGCGCTGCCTAGATTAGAAACTATTGGCTTCCGAGCAGCAGTCCACAAACCAATGGGTGACGTCACGGATGTTACGTCCATTTCTTTTAAACAGTCTATGGGTGCAACACAGCAAGCCCCATATTGAAGAGAAAAATAAAATAAAAAGGTATTTTTCTAAGGCAATTCTTATTTCCAAGTGATTATACACTGATTAAAAACTCTTACTCCATTTCTAGATGCTACTAAATTCTACACACTGCACCTTTTTTTAAAAATGCTTGTGTGATCTAATGAGACGCAGTTTAAACCCGCCATGCTGTGATGTCAACATGATGTCACACCGCTGACACAGAGAGATTCACTCGTCTCCACCATGGCGCCATGACGAGGCCTCCCGGGCAGCGGGAGTAATCTTCTTGAAAGGAGACGTCTCCTGTCGCCTGTCCAGCATGTTGACAGAGAGGCTCTTCGGCATGTTTACGCCACAGGAGCTGTTGGCGTCGCAAAGCTGTCACTGACATCTCTGCCTCTTCCAGCGTCTCCTGCCCCTGTTTGGACTTCTTAATGATGCGGCAAAAAAGAAAAGAAAAGGAGAGAGAGAGAGAGAGAGAGAGAGAGAGAGAGAGAGAGAGAGAGAGAGAGAGAGAGAGAGAGAGAGAGAGAGAGAGAGAGAGAGAGCGCAAAGGCAGATAGAAATACAAAGTCCTGGCGGCACAAAGCCGTCACGCTATGCTTACTACACATTCTGTGAGCTGATCCAAGCGGCTGTCTGCAAATGTTTGGTCACCGTCATTTGTCTTAATGTTGAAAGCAACGAGACTGTTTGGGAAATAGTGAAGTGAGTAAAGAGATATGTTTCAGTCTATTGATCTTCGCCTTACTTCATATGAAAAAAAAAAAAAAAAAAAGCTTTCTTTTGGCTTTTATTTGACAACTTGTGTCCAGTAATATGACAGCGCTGTAAGGTATGAACAGCATGAATGAGATGTGTTTTATTTTCCTCTCATGAGCTCATTTTGATCATAAATGTGTCACCATGTCAACTTAGAAATTAAATATATCCTCTAGGACTATCTTTTTATTTGTGAGCTTTAAATCTTATCTTAAGACATAAGACTGTGCTGCTGCTGCTTATAATGAATAAACTGCTTTCCTCCACTATATCAGATAAAGGATAATCAGTGTTTCATTTTTAATCAAGTAGAGATTCAATTGATTATTACTTCCTCCAAGAATTTCAACCATTCTCTGCAATATTTGAGGCTTTTTATGTTTTAAACTTGTCTTCAAACCAACCTTATTATGGCCGTTTCCACTGTAGGAACTTTTGGGTAATTCTACGGCGCTGTGATCGTCGGTGTGTCTCCATAGCAGGAAATACCCCTGAAGGACAATCTCCTAGAACTTTTACAGGGGCGAAACAAGTCCCTGCAACGGGTTATGTACTCCGTGCGGCCCCGAAAAATTCCTGGGTGGGGCTTTAGGTCGACTCAGAGCAGATTGGGTATACTCAAAGCGGGATGTGATGCCAACAGAAACCTCCGAAATAAGCACCATTTTAAAAACCTAGCAGAAGAAGAGTAGTCGTAGAAGATAGACATGAACAAGAAGCCGTATGATAAGTGGACAGACGATGAGGTGCTGGCTCTGTTGGCATACCTGGACAACGAGGAGATTCAGAGGAGTCAAATCTGTTGCAGAATGATTATGCCACCTCCAGAGTCTGGTGGCGCCTATCAAGGTCCTTCTCTGAAATGGAAACACAACAGCTGAGAGGACAGAGTGAGAAAACGTTCCTGTAAAGTTAAATTTTACCCAGAACTTTCTTAATGGAAATGGGAATATCTAGTCTGGTTGAATCAGACAGAAAATGTGAGTCAACAGAAAGCTCCAAAATAAGCGTCATTTTAAAAACCCAGCAGAAGAAGAGTAATAGTAGAAGATAGAGATGTATAAGAAGCCGTATGATAAGTGGACAGGCGATTAGGTGCAGGCTCTGTTGGGTTACTATGGCAACGAGGAGATTCAGAAGCATCAAAACTGTCGTACAACAATGATGCAATGATCAAAACTGTTGCAGAATGATTACGTCACCTCCTGAGTCTGGTGGGTACTATCGTTTCTGTAAAGTTCCCGTTTTTTAAAAATTTTACCAGGAACTTTCTTAATGGAAATGGGATTATCTAGTCTGGTTGAATCAGACTCTTGTTGGTTTTCCTTCTTAGTGTGATTCATTTGTGCAGATATGAACACAGCAATTACATTCAGGTGTGGACTGAACCCAATACCAAGGCCTTTTTGGTGATGTGGCCTTGGTCCCTTTTTTTCCACTGGCCAAATAGCTGATTCATTTTCAAATTTTAGCATCCACTCAAAAGATTATCATTGTGGTTTTTTTGGCTGATGAGTGAAGCAAATCTTCTTTCAACAGCATTTGGTGGCTGGTGCTAATTTTCAACCCTGCTCGGTCCGCTACCAAACAAACTCTGGAGTGGTTCATTTTATTTAGCACCAAACCTGAGAGTGAATCAAGGTCTGAACGGACTAGTGCAGTGAATAAGGTTGCATTTGGCCAGAGGAGCTTCACTCTGTGGTTATGTTTGTGCTCCAGCTCCACACACACACACACACACACACACACACACACACACACACACACACACACACACACACACACACACACACACACACACACAACTTAACCACTGAGTGAATAAATTAACTTTCTCAACTGGCATTTAAATAAATGTTTGTTTACTTGAATGTTTTTCTGTGTGAGAGAAACTGAACCAACAGGAAAATGCAACAAGAGAGCCAACTCATCCACTGATTCAGAGCTTAGCAAAGTAATTATAGGTTTGAAAACGTCGTTATCTCACAAATGATCAAACTGCAAGAATGCTTTCACCACTTACTGCAGCTTTTCACATAAAAGTCAACTGATTCAGTGTCACTTTTATGAGCCAAAGGCAATTACAACAACATCCATAGTGTTCATGAACAACACAGTTAGAGCTAGAGCTTGTCCTCTTGAGCAGCATCTTCCAACTGGCCATTTTTAAAAATTACTAAAACTGAAACATCTCTGATTAACAACTTAAAAACTAACTGTGACGGCCCTCTGGTTGTGCAGCAGTGTGTTTCTCCCTTCAGGTCCAGGTGGGCGGAGACTATATTAGTGCAACTGGATGCACATGTCCAGTCCTCCCAGAATGCATTAAGCAGACATGAAAACGGGTCATGGGTGAAAAAGGTGAGAAGGATACGACCCCTCTTGGGGGGTCTGGGGGCTCCCCCGGAAGAAAATTTTGAATATTTCATATCTGAAAGCATCAATCTGCATTTTGAGAGGAAATTCAAGCAGAACTACAACCCGACCCCGGATAAGCAGCAGAAGACGGACGGAGGACAGTACAGTTTGATGAAAGTGCAAAGATTAAAAGAAACATGTTCAATGTAAATTTCAGCTTGAAAACCACATCTTTATCCCATTTATATGAAAATAATATTCATATTATATTCATATTAAATATCCTCTGCCACATTGTCTATGACATATACATTTAAATGAGCAACTGTCAGTCGACTAATGCACAAGCTAACGACAAGCATTCAGAGGCCCTTGGGCCAGACTCTCAGAGGCCCTCACACACACACACACACACTTGTTTGTGCACCAACACAATAGACAACTAGTTTACTAGTGCACAAGTGTGGAAGTAGGCCTAGTAGTTGTTGGAAACTCCTGAACTTGCAGAGGATTCACACTGACTGATAATTTCAACACAAGACTCTCAGCACATGCAGAGTGTGTGTGTGTGTATTATCAGACAGTCTACACTCAGATATGCAGAAACACTTCAAAGAATAGCAAACAACCTGTTTTTAGAATCTCCACAATATCAAACATCCCAACAACAAATGTTTCACGCATCATAAAAAAACACAATGCACATTAACACAACACAACACAACACACACACACACACACATTACAGTAGCTCCCTTATGCAATGACCTTTCTCCTAGTAAACTCCTCCAACATCACTCAAGTCCAGGTCTCTGACAGGTTCAGACTCTGTCGCCAGTAATGCTAAAGGACTTCAGACTCCCTCTCACAGTTTGTCACCAGCAACGTGAGGAACATCCTCAAAGCCACATAAACATTAGAGAAGACTAACTGCAGGACAAACTTCAATATGGTTTTCAGCATGTTTGAGGGTGACTTGTCTGTTTCAGCCAACATGAAGGACCGGACCTGCAGACACTTAAAACACGCTGTTCCTCCTACGGGACGGACCGGAAGTTGGGAGGTAGCCACAACCTCTTCTGAATGTTTTAAACACCAACCCTTAAACATATATATTCATGCCATACATTGTTAGAAAGCTTAGACTCTCTTGATTCATTCAAGACCACTCACGACTTATATGGTTGCTCACAGCCGTAATAGTATTAGCGGTTAGCTCGGCTAGCCACTTAGCTAAAGTAAGAAAAGCTATAATGCTACATACCTTCAAAGTCTTCTCTTTATCCACAACGACCATCTTATGACTCAGGACTTTCTGTACAGCTCGCCAAGTATCCATTCTTGAGAAATATGAAATCCGTTTCCATAAAACCGAAATACTTTCCTCAAAATGTCCATGGATTTAGTCCAACACGTAACGTAACACACACGGAACAAACCATATACAGTCCCTTTTACGTCATTTCCTGACCTACAGTGCATCTGCGGGACACGTGACTGTTTTGTTTACGTCAGTTCCTCAGTCTCTCACTTCATCACTGACTCTCCATCTTGTATCACCTGTTTTCTTTAGTTTGGTTGTGTTGCATACAGACTATACAACCCTACACATTAACACATCCTGATCCGACCATTTCACACATTAGATTACACTTTTATTGCAATTTCATAAAAAATATAATTGATTTTAAGTGCAACCTTTTGTATTTCCCTTTATAGCTGGGTCATAACACGGACTGGTTGGGACTGGTACTGTTATGATGTACAGTATATTTCAAGGCATAATGTGTTTATTATATTACTATAACTTTTACTGCCTCAGCACAGGGTCAGTAGATCAAAGTTTGCTTTCAGCTATACCCAATACAATAAATGGATTAAGGATCAAATAAACCATAAATAAAGTGGAGGAATCATTTAAACTGAACAGACTACAAGCTATTTACACATGTAGCAGCTAACTTGACTTAAAAAAGATAAATAATGCAATTTACTACATTTTTCAGCACAGTTGACTTTGAAAAGCAACTTCAAAGACCTCGATAGACAATTTTTTGGTGATTTTATTTGAATTCTTGCCTAGAACAAAGTTGACTGTTGTAACATTATGTCAGGCTTATAATAATTATAATAAACTAATCAATTTTATGGAACAAAACCCCATTAGTGTGACATACAGCAAAACAAAAATATACCTTCAGCTTGGAAGTAAAGCTGCTGAGAGAAATTAACTTTTTATTGCATTCGAGCGTGAGAGAGAGAGAGAACAAAAGATCCAGTATAATAAAAAAAAGATAAAAAGATAAAGTAAAGAAATTGAGAGAATCAAATGATCATTTGAGAACAGTTGCTCCAAGTGATATCGACTCGGTTCGATAACAGAAAAGGTGTTTCTTTCATGAAAACTTCTCTTTTCTTTGGAGAACTTGGCCTGCAGCACTCTCTTCCTTCTTTTAACAGAGTGTAACTACAGAACATGGCTCTGCTAAGCATTCAAGGTTTCTTTTACCTCTTGGTGCAAATTGCATCTCCTCAACCGGCCCTGTAATAACAAACATTGATTTTTTTTTTCCCTCCCATGCCCCATCAACCTCAGGTTTCTCGCAATGATTTAGGATTTCCAGCTTTCTTTTGAACATCCTCGGCCCATAACAAAAACGTCTTCTGACTGTGATTAGCCTGATGTTCCTACATTTTCAAATCCTCCCTGTGGGAGTTTCAGCAATGTTAAGCATGCCTTCCTTTTTTTTTATTTTGTGTGATTTTATAGGCTGCTGAGAAGCTTCTAGTCCCCTGAGTGGTAGGCCATACTAGTAGAAGGAGAGGCGAGGGAAATTTCAAGAGGGGGTGAACAGAGGACATGAGGGAATATGAAGAGGAGGAGAAATGGAAACTGTGGAGAGGAGGCGATGGGAGGTGGGGGCAGAACACAAGGAAGGAGATCGATGAGCTGCGAGGAGGAAAGGAAAAGCGAACAGAGGAAAGTAGGAATCAAAGACACACGAGAGGTCATGATGCTAATCCACTAAGATCCCTGGAGACTCCTGCCAATGTCACTGTCAGAGAGCTCGGGTAGAGCAGAGGCTTCGTGTGGAGCGGCGGAAGAAGGAGCACAATGGAGGACATGTCGAAGCTGCGGCAGCAACAGCCTCAAACTGGAATGAATGCTGTGAAATGACGAATTATAAAGCTGAACGCAAGTAGAGCCTTGAAATGTAAAAGAAAAAAGAAGAAGAAGCCACAGAGAAAAAGAAAAGAAAGCCTTTCTGAGTCACTCAACTTCTCTAAAAAAACAAACAAATCAGGATGTAGTTTCTTGAGGGCCAAAGGCAACTCCGCACTTAAATCACTTCTGATGCATCGGCTTATTATAAAGTTTGTTCAAAGTGTAAACAAACCGAGTTCAGCTGAGAAACTCGGCTGAGCCTCGCGAGGATTAACCACCCTGATAGATCAGGGCATCAAGTCCTGACAAGATTCTGCTGATGGAGACAAACAGACACCGAGTGCTGTTAAAGAGTGATTCAAGCATCCCTGTTTCCCTCCAGCTTTCCTTCAGTGCCGTTCTGTTATCCTTGACTTATCATTAAATTTGCACTGTGATGTAGGATTCGGGTTTGTCTCTGTGGATTTGTTGCAATTCACTCATTTTCATTTTAGGAGTTTTTTTGGCCTGTAGGAGTGCTATGGAGCAGTAATGAATAGGTTCCTGTCTTGTTACAGGTGAGGTACAATCTATTGTCCTGCCAATTATTTCACATACTTCCACTGACCTACAGGTGGCTGTGAAGAGGCAAGAAATACAGCAATGCACCAGCAAAAGTGGAGAAGAGGAAGAATGCTTGCTAGTAAACTCAGGCTGTGTTCTAAACCTCATCCTTTCCTACTACTCGTACTAACTCTGACGTCATTTGAAGTATGTAGTGTGTTTTAACTGTGTAGTATGTGATTTAGAGTATGTGAGAAGTCCCTGGATGGTTTACTAGATTCTCCAGAAATGCAGAGTATGCATCAAGAGCTGACTACTCACACTCACATTACCCAAGATGCAACACAACTTCTGAAAACTTCTTTACTTTCTTCCTAAAAAGGTTAGAAATGTGGATAAAGTGGTATATTTACAGAGTTAGAGCTAAAATGAAATCAGCTTCAGCCTGATGATTTCAGCTCGGGTAGGAACCAAATGCATTGTTGGTTATCGTGTAGTTTACTACAGTCTAATCGGTCTGCTTACTATCTGGTCGTTTAGTG
This sequence comes from Scomber japonicus, assembly GCF_027409825.1. Classification (NCBI taxonomy): domain Eukaryota; kingdom Metazoa; phylum Chordata; class Actinopteri; order Scombriformes; family Scombridae; genus Scomber; species Scomber japonicus. The sequence goes on along the minus strand of NC_070591.1, from coordinate 6,821,166 downwards.
TGTAGGATGGAAGTATGTAGTACAGAAGTATGTAGTATGCAGTTTCGAACACAGCCTGAGTGGATCCAAATGTTGAAAAAACCTTTTTATTAAAAGCTTGTGCACACAAAACAAGGCTGGCAGGTCACAGCAAGATGAAACTGAACAGAACAAAGGCTGAACCAGGGCTAAAATACAAACTGAACTAATGAGGAGATGAGGTGCAGGTGAGGAGAAGGGAGGAGACGCTCAGGAGAGGGGAGTGAGGTGATGAAACAAGAGAACAAACAGGGAGGTGATTGGCTGGGGGAGGCAAAGGTAGCAGGGCAAGGCTAACGAGGCTAGATGCAGGGCAGGCGTGGAGGGAAAGGCTGGCAGGGGATACAGGAGAAAAAACACGGAAAATAGAAACTAAAACTCCCAATAAACAATCTTCTACCCAATAAACTGACAAACACACAAAAACCAAAGCAGAAAAACATAAAACATAACCCAAAAAAGTGCAAAAACAGAGTCCATGACCAGCCGTAAACATTGCATGATTTGAAATTCTTAAAAATTGCCTTTGTAAATGTTTTATGAGGGAAGGAAATCCATTAAAACACATTGAGTGCAATGACCTCAAGGATTCACACAATGGCTTTTGATGAGTTTGTTGGTGCCAAAAAGAAACTGGCACACTAAGAAAGACAAGTGTCAGAAACCTCTTTAATAGTTTGTTTCATAGCAACAGACTTCAGCATACAAACATCTCTGTGAAGCACATTATGCACAGTAATGCTTTGAGATGAATGCTAATGAAGTTGAGCAAGTATAAAGTTCACCATCTTAGTTTACTGTGTTATCATGGTAACATTTCCTGAGCACAAAATATAACCAAACTAATGGAAATATCATTAATCATATCATTTATATAAACTACAGCGTGCCAGAGGAAATGTTAGAAAATGACCAAAAGAGGGAGACATATAAATTTCACGACAATCAAGCCGATATTCACTGAGACATTTCGAATGACCAGAAATGTGAAGCACATGGTGACGCTAAGTGGAAAAGTCAAAGGATGTCAAGGATCTCAGTGTGCTTCATCCTCTGTGGACAAAGTGGCGGAGTGACCAACTGACAACCGACAGTATTGTCCGTAGCGTGGTAAAAACAGACTGTAATGGAGACCAGGGGTTCCATTACTTAAATGATTGATTGAATGGTGTATTTGTGTTGATGCAAACAGTTAATTGGAATAAGAGGCACACACAAGTTAGGGATAAGGTTTATTGAAGTAACAAACATTTGAATCTTTTGTCCTTGTCGTGTGGAGTTCCAGAGGGGAGGACCTGGGGGGTCACAGGAGGACTGGCCATCCTGCCTGTGTGGAAATGAAAACCCTAGTGTTACTCTCCAGTGGTTGTCACTGTGCAAGGCAGGATATTTTGTGTGTATATTGAGTTGTTCATCTGTGTGTATCAATTGAGGAAATAATAATTGTACTCACCTCTTTCTTGGTTGTCTCTTCAGCAGGCAAAAGGGTGAACTGGTCCAAGGAGGCTCCTTAAAAGCTCTAGAAGCAAACCATTGCTCCTAGATATGGGGGTGGGCAGGGGAGTTCATGTGGATGTGATTGAGTCAGGATAGGAATTTGCATGCATGTAAATATTTATTCTATTATGCTATTGAGGATGGTGTTGATTTTATGTATTAGATAATATGATTGTGGTCTCACCTACACTTGTCTGGCTAATTTCCTGCAGTGGGAGAGTATGTAAGGGGATTTTTGCCTTTATGTACAGGTAACTGGAGGCAGGAGAGAGGGGGGAATGACATGCAGGATAGGACCGCTCGGTGCAGGATTCGAACCGGGGTCACCTGCAGCAAGGACTGTAGCCTCAACACATGGGGCCGGTGCTCTACCCACTGAGCTATGCTCTACCTCCAACCAGGGGGTTTTAATGTAAGTTCAGTTCAGTTCAGTGTTAGGGGTCATGCAGCATGTTGGGTGAACAATAAATACCACCTTGGTGGCAATTTTACTTCCATCTCATGCCTCCTTCTTAAAAACTTAAAATCACCGCAGGTCAACCCTACACAGACATTTCAACATATGACATGACAGTTTCTCACTTCACATATACACATTATCCCCCTCATGTGACCATTAAACAGCTGTTCTTATCTACATGACCAATCAGTTGAATCAATGTCCCATAACAGCATCTACAGGATATAAAACATATAATATATAATCATTAATGGCACTAACATTAAGCACAAAGATGTTCATACTCACAGCCCAGAGCAGTGAAAGCTCCCTGCTATTCAACGTATAAAACCCTCCGGCTTCAAGTTTAAGCATTTTAAACATCACAACCAATAAGTTTTGTTTTAAACTTTTTCCACTATGATAAAAAAGATCTTGACACAAATGAAATTGAAGCATTACATGGTGAGAAGGAAATAACAAGCCAAGACGCTGCATAACAGTTCATACTCTTTTGGGGGCATGAAAAGTTACCATGGCAGCAATAATTTGATGTTTGATGTTGATGAGCAGCAGAAATAGCACTCAGGGTAATCTGCAAGGCACGTGCACTCACACTTGATCGGCTAATGCATGACGCGAGGCAGCTTCACGCTAAAACTTGAGCCAAATATTCAACTGCTTCCTGTATGACCCCGCTTTTCTTTTCTTTTCTTTTTTTTAGTGCAAAAGGAACCCTCTCAGCAACAATGTAGTGCTCTTAATGGAAAGAATGAGGAGGACGCTGAGTGTGAATGCTGATTTATAATGACAAAAAGAAGAGGGAGAAGTAGGAGGAGGAGGAGGAGGAGGAGGGAGGAGGAGGCACACTCAGCTCCTAAAGCCCAGCAGACTCACGTTTTCCACGAATTGAGAGCAAGACACGAGTCTCACCCACGGGTGTTAAAAATGGAGGAGAGAGACTTTGACAGACAGTACGGCTCTGAGAAGGACAGGAAGTGAGAATACATTACAGCGTGTTTGTGCATGTGTTTAATTATGCGTATCTGGGGACTGTAGTTGTAATTTCATTATGAGTTTACTCTGCTGAAAAAGGCTTTGACGAACAATGAGTTGACAGTGTTTTCACTTAGAGATGAACACATTCTCACCATCAGAATAAACTTTTAATATCAGTCGGCTGCAATAGAAAGAAAATCTATTGAGTGAAATGTTCTTAAATGAAATCCGTACTCTTCATATAATACAAACACTCCGCCTGAAAAAGCAGGAAAGCAATGATCTGAGATAAATGCTCTCCAACATTAAAGCTGATCAAAAGAAAATGTGTTTGGACAGATCTTACTCCTCAAAAACCAGAATAGTGTGAGAAGAAATGAGACAATGCTGCTTCTTTATGTGGTGGATTGATTTTTTTAACCAAGTTGGCCATTACCAAACTCTCTATAGCAGGGGTGTCAAACATGCGGCCCGTGGGCCAGATCCGGCCCGCTGAGGGGTCCAGTCCGGCCCATTTTCCTTATTCCTCCCTTCCTTCCATCTTCCCTTCCTTCCTTTCTGTCTTCTTTTTCTTCCTTCCTTCTTTACGCTTCTTTTTTCTTTCCTTCCTTCTTTCCTGTCTTCGTTTTTCTTCCTTCATTCCTTCCTTCTTTCCTTCCTTCCTTCCTTCCTTCCATCTTTCTTTCTTATTCATGGCTTCATGGCTTTCTACCAGTGCTCTTCCTCTGGCAAACAAAAACACTGCATCCGATTCCCTCTTAGTGTTTCCTTGTTGAGCTGTGGTGGAAGTATAGCAACACATAGAGGGACTTTGGCACCAAAAAGACTCTAACATTGACACATAGAAGACTTGATTTGATTCATTTGGACGACTGAAGCTTCATATTAGCTTCAGATCAACTTTTAAATGTGTTTTTTGCATCATTATGCCCAATCAAGGGATGTACTGAGACACAACATGAAAACAGGCCCCAACTTCCCCAAGTCCCAAACAACCACAAGGACAATAAAGATGTTCAATGAGAAATAAAGTAGGTTTTATTAACATACTGAAATATGTAAAAAGCTGGTTTTAATTTTAGGGTGGACAAAGGCCAAAACAACAAACAAAATAAGTCTAACTACCATATAACATACAGTCCAATTTGGTCTTAAGTGAAACCACTGCATAAAAACCTACACATAATATATAATATATAACTGTCTGAGATGTCAAGATTTCAACAATATCAGCTGTAGGATTGACTACAGATTTATTCTAGTTGGGGTGAAAAAAAGAAGAAAAAGAAAAATTGGAATTACTTTTCAGCATTTTCCATACTTTGAAAAACTAATCCAATGGACCTGATTGGACCCTTTTGCGGGCCGGTTCTCGCTTGCGGGCCCTATGTTTGACACCCCTGATATAACCAATCGAAACCAAATGACAATCACTTACCTTTCTTAGCACCACAGCAGGCATAATGCACGACGAGCATTAGTGTTGCAATGTGAGGCAATGTAATTTCTTGGCAGTCTTCCAGTTTTTTTTTCTTGCAAATTTGTGACTTTAATCTCAAAATATTGTGAGTAAAAGGAAAATAATATAGCAGCTAACACCAGGAAAAAAACACCTATGCTATATCACAATAATATGATATGCAAATTCTAAGATGACATCTAGTTTCATATCAAAATATCGATGTATTTCCCAGCCTTAGTTAAAAGAGAGTGAATATTGGACTTACATTCACCAGAAGGACAGAAAGCTTTGAGCCCCATGTTGATGCTGTGTGTAAAAATAGCACATTCATTGTAAGCTTTGCAGTTTTAACATTGACACCCACTTTCACGAAAATGTTTTATTGAACGTCTTCTTACCTTTTCAGTGCCGGTACAGCCTGGACTGACCTCCACGACCCGTATAAGGTCAGGTCTTTGAAGAAAGCCCGATCAATCCGAGCTGATCCGAGCCAATCCTGGTGTGTGTTGTTACTGTCAGGAAGCACATACAACCTGCCACCATGCAGAACAAACAGGTTCAATAGTTCATTCATTCCTGCTGCTATCAGCCTCGGAAATGAGACTCTAAAACTGCAATTTGTATTTTGGTATTACTGCTGACTGTGAATCATCGGGGGAAAATAAAGGAACCTTGAACCTTGAACCTTGAAACTCGACTCCAAATGAGTGATAATGTTGCTCCATATCAGTCCATAACAGTTTGCTAGCAAGTATCAAATGATGATACATGATGACTGTAGACGATGCAGGTTTAATTAGATAATGATTAGAGATGACTGAAGTTAAAGTTGTGTTGGATGTTGAATCAATAAATATGCAAAATCACATTATTTCTGCTTTTTTTAAAAGGCTAAGTTAACCTTCCTGTCGTCCTCCCGGGTCAAATTGACCCCATCAGATTTGACTGTTCCTTCTTTCCTCCCTTCCCTCCATCTTTCTTTCCTTCCTTCCTTCCTTCCTCTTTTCCTTTCTCCCTCCCTCCCTCCTACTTTCCTTCCTTCCTTCTTTCTTCCATCCTTCTGTCCTTTCTTTCTTTCCTTCCTTCCTCCTTTCTGTCCTTTTTCCTTTCTTCATTCATCCCTTCCTCCTTTCCTTCCTTCCTTCTTTCCTTCATCCCTTCCTCCTTTCCTTCCTTCCTTCCTTCCCTCTTTCCTTCCTCCTTTCCATCCTTCCTTCCCTCTATCTTTCCTTCCTTCCTTCCTCCTTTCCTTTCTCCCTCCCTTCCATCCTTCCTTCCTTCCTTGACTCGAGGACAACAGGAGGGTTAAGTTAAAGTTGCAATATATGACATTCAGCCACGAGACATATAGCACCGGCATCTCAGACCTTTACGCACTAATGTTGAAAAAAAAAAGATAAGATAGTCCTTTATTAGTCCCACAGTGAGGAGATTTACATTATTGCAGCAGGAAGTAGATAGCAAAAATAGAAAGAGCATCAATAGTAAGAATAAAGAGCAATAAATAACAAGGAGGTACACCAGCAATAAAAAAAAAAAACAATATCAGTAAAAAAAACAGTAAATAAATCAAAAACTCTCAAAACTCAGATCAAACTGTCAAACAAGGAAATGTTGATTACTGCATTGCTTCTTTCTCATGTCAAATGCTTAGTGGACTGTTCAGCTGTAATTTGAGAAAGGTTGAGACGCAGCCACCATCAAAATCCAAAGAATAGAGAAGCTCGGACACACACACACACACACACACACACACACACACACACACACACACACACACACACACACACACACGCACACACACACACACACGCACACACACACGTTTTTACTACCTCGTGGGGACCCTTGACTGGGTGATGTCCCGTGGGTTCCAGGGGGCTAATCGCTAAGCTAATATGCTAATACGAAGCTAACATGCTAATATACACACTTACACACTTAATCAGGAAAAGGTTCCCACACTGCAGTCCCGTGTGTGACCTCTGGGGTTCACACAAACTCAGGAAAACCAACCCTGTGGGAACCAGGAGTCACACACACACACACACACACACACACACACACACACACACACACACACACACACAGATAGCATGACTTCATTCACTGCTCAGGTCGCTGTTACTCTGCTACATCTTTACATAGCAAATAGTTGTTTGTTGAAATCCAGCGAGGCTCAATGCCATTTATTGCACCTTTTTAAGAGTGTTGCATAATACATAATGAAACAGGCTACAGCTCTTTCATTATAGCTATTTTTCATTTTTTTAAAAATTGATATGGTGAATATTGTTTTATATTATTTATCCACAGATCATGAATAAGCCTTTTCTAGGGTTGCTGTCCTCCTCCTGCACACTGTGTTCTGTTATGATGTTATTTTGATGTCCTTTTTGTGTGTTTTGAGCTTTTACAACATAAAAACTCGACCTCAAATGCCTTTAAAAAAACAAAAAAAAAACACATAGTAAAGTGCAATGAGGAGATTGCATGTATCCTTCAACGGCTCTAAACTGGCCAACAGAAAAAGACCTTGGATTGTTCTGCTCTGTTCCCAGGTGTGAGCTTGTGTGAGTTTGTGTAAACCCATTTAGCAGAGCAGCGTTGTGTTGAGCACTCCTGGAAAATAAAAAAATAAAAAAAAAGAACAGAAAGTGAGAAAAAAACATAGAGAAGGACAGTTTAGATGAATCATTTATATATAATAAGAGATTTAGTGGCATGCATGGTGTATTTGTTGAGATATTAAATATGTAGCTGGCTTTGAGAATGAGTATGTGGATGATGCGTCTGTTTTAACCTTTGTGTCGTCCTCCCGGGTCAAATTGACCCTGTCTGTTTTGACTGTTCCTTCCTTCTTTCTTTCTTTCTTTCCTTCCTTCCTTCCTTCCTTCCTTCCGTCTGTCCTTCATCCTTCCTTCTCTTTCTTTCCTCCCCCTACCTTCCTTCCTTCCTTCTTCCCTTCCTCCCTCCACCCTTCTTTCCTCTGTCCTTCTTTCCTTCCGTCTTTCCTCCACCCTTCCTTCCTTCCTTCCTTCCTTTCTTTCCTTCCTCCCTTCCTCTCTCCTTCTGTCTTTCTTTCCTCCCCCTCCCTTCCTCCTTCTTTCTTCCTCCTTTCCTTCCTTCCTTCCTTTCTTTCCTTCCTTCCTCCCTTCCATCTTTCCTTTCTTCCCTTCCTTCCTCCCTCCTTTCCTTCCTTCTTCCATCCTCCCTCCTTTCCTTCCATCCTCCCTCCTTTCCTTTGTTGTTCCCTCCTCCCTTCCTTCCTTGGGTTAAAGATCATAGCATGCTCTACTGTATATGATATCTGTCGAATTAGGAGAAATTTCACTTTTTAAAGACATCGGGGAGGACGGCCCTCATACCGAAGCTCATGTGCTCCAGGGTGCACTCGAATCCACACGATTTCACACAGTTCTGCATTAACATCTTCTGCATGACAGTAAAATACTCCCATGGCTCCCCCAAAGCAGCAAAACAGTCCCATTTAACCAAATTTAGCTTATTCACTAGGGCGGGATCGGCTATAAAACATTAACTTTGTAATTAGGCTGCTAGTGAGAATGTGCAGTAAAGAAGAAGAAATGGGCAGATACAGTGCTTCTTCCACAACGTTTGGTGGTTTGGTGCTAACATCGGCATAATTAATTAACACCTCACCTGCAGAGTGTTAAACAGCGGCTTTATTTAGCTCGTGTTGACTCCCAGGCTTCGTGGGAGTAATGCTAACATGCAATTATCTACATATGTAAATGTGTAGTAGGTTGGTTATGGAAATGAAAACGTGCATAGATGGAAAAGGAGGAGGAGGGAGGAGGGAGGAGGGGGATAATTGAATTGTCTAAAGTATTCACTAGAAAAGTTAACTCTCCTGTTGTCCTCAGGTCAAGGAAGGAAGGAAGGAAGGAAGGAAAGGAGGAAGGAAGGAAAGGAGGAAGGAAGGAAAGGAGGGAGGGAGGGAAGAAGGAAGGAAAGGAGGAAGGAAGGGAGGAAGAAGGAAGGAAAGCAGGAAGGAAGGGAGGAAGGAAAGGAGGAAGGAGGAAGGGAGGAAAGAAGGGAGGAAGAAGCAAGGAAAGGAGGAAGGAAAGGAGAAAAGAAGGGAGGGAGGAAAGAAGGACGGAAAGAAGGAATGGAGGAAGAAGGACGGAAAGGAGGGAGGGAGGGAGGGAGGAAGGAAGGAAGGAAGGAAAGAAAGGAGGGAGGAAAGAAGGAAAGAAAGGAAGAAGAAGGAAGGAAACGAGGAAGGGAGGAAGAAGGAAGGAAAGGAAGGGAGGAAGAAAGAAGGAAAGGAGGAAGGAAGGGAGGAAGGGAGGAAAGAAGGAACAGTCAAAATAGACAGGGTCAATTTGACCCGGGAGGACGACATAAAGGTTAATAAATCACATAACATATTTTTTCCAACACAAGTGGAAACATACGGTCGCCCTAGCAACACATGGACACGTGGTTACGACCGCCTACCTCAGAAGTAGTGAGAGTGGGAGGAAACACAAGTTCAACTGCAACACCTCACCAGAAATACCCACAGCAGTGAGTCACGTGACTTTAACGCCCCTCACTGCTGAGATGCTTCGTTTAGGCGGGAAAACACCAAACAAGCCCGAGTGACAAAACGCTTTATTACTGCCAAGCAAATGTTGTGTTTGTGCTGCTGACTGTGAGCCAGCAACAGAAAAAACAAAAAAAAAAACACATTTCAATATTGTGTTTCAAGCTTTGATTGTGGTTGTTAATTCTCTCAGTTAGTATACATGATTATATTACAACAACAACAACAACAACAAGAAAAATATATATCTTTGAGCCGGATGATTATTAAAATCAACTCTGAGCAGCGAGTGGCGAACATTTGTTATTCTGAATGTGTGAAGTAACTGAGGATTTAAAAAAAAAACAACTGATGCTTTTTCAGTTAAATGATATTATTTATATGCACACCATTGATTGCTTTGACTGTTCCTTCTTTCCTTCCTTCCGTCTGTGCTCCCTCCCTCCTTCTCTCTTTCTTTCCTCCCCTTACCTTCCTTCCTTCTTCCCTCCCTCCTTCTTTCCTTCCTTCTTTCCTCTGTCCTTCCTTCCTTCCTTCCTTTTTTTCCTTCCTCCCTCCCTCCCTCCTTCTCTCTTTCTTTCCTCCGTCCTTCCTTCCTTTCTTTCCTTCCTCCCTCCCTCCTTCTCTCTTTCTTTCCTCTGTCCTTCTTTCTTTCCCTCAAGAATAACAAGAAGGACAGAAAGGAGGGAAGAAAGAAGGAAGGAAAGGAGGAAGGGAGGAAGAAGGAAGGAAAAGAAGAAAGAAGGAAAGGAGGAAGGAAGGAAAGAAGGAAGGGAGGGAGGAAAGAAGGACGGAAAGGAGGGAGGGAGGGAGGAAGGAAGGAAGGAAGGACGGAAAGAAGGGAGGGAGGAAGGAAGGAAGGACGGAAAGGAGGGAGGGAGGAAGGAAGGAAGGAAGGAAGGAAGGAAGGGAGGGAGGAAAGAAGGACGGAAAGGAGGGAGGGAGGAAGGAAGGGAGGAAGGAAGGAAGGAAGGAACTCTTTAGTTTTAATTTATTCAGACTGAAGAAAAGTTTCCAGTTTCCAAATAGAAGCATAACTACATTTTTCCATCACTTTTAACAAATGGTTTTAACACCTTTATGATACTTTAAATGTCAGCTGAGGAAACTGCCGGAGAGAAAGTTTCAGACAGTATCGACACTTAATTCGGAAGACAGATTGAAGGTTGAACGTTTGTGCTGTTTTTGTTTCTTTTCTTTGAGCTGAGAAGAAATAAATCTGACATAAGAGAGAATAGCTGAGCATGATTTAGTTTCTTCATTCAGTGCCTGTACATACGGTAGCAATGATTTGTCACGCTGAAGGAAAATATTCATCTGAGCAGGAAAACACCCCCCCCCCCCCCAAACACAATATATTTTTTAAAATGCATAACACATGCTCTCAAACACATTGTCTATAGCAGAGGAAGTTGAAGCCGATGGTTACTGGAAAGCTGGATTATTTATACCACATTTGTTTGTTTCTCATGTTAAAGAGCTGCAACTCACTTCTGCACAGCCACGACGGACCACGGACCACATCAACGGTAATGACACATTTCTAAGTAGTTTGCCTCTCATGGGGGGTGCAGGGGGAGGGGGGTACCTGTAGGCCTGATGCAAGGTGGTTTGCCATCACTTCTGGTTATCTGAGCTAACTGCTGCTTTGTGGCTTGCTTACTATAAATGCCATTAATGTGGCAAAACACCCCCCCCTCCCCCCCACCCTCCCAACACAATATATTCTTTAAAATGCACAACACATGCTCACAAACATATTGTCTATAGCAGAGGAAGTTGAAGCCGCTGGTTACTGGAAAGCTGGATTATTTATACCACATTTGTATAAACCCTAACCCACGACGGACCAAATCAACGGTAATGACACATTTCTAAGTAGTTTCCCTCTCATGGGGGGGGGGGGGGCAGAGGGGGGCTAACTGTAGGCCTGATGCAAGGTGGTTTGCCATCACTTCTGGTTATCTGAGCTAACTGCAGCCTTGTGGTTTGCTTACTATAAATGCCATTAATGTGGCAGCAACAACCCACAGAGGAAATAGTTGTAAGAACATTGGAGCACTGATGGAAATTAGCTCGAGGCTCTGCTGCAGGAACAAACACTATCTGCATGTGTTTCCTGTTGGTAACTAATCTCACCTCCCTCACTTTTAATTCATGGCTTCTCAAATGATATGAGACACTCTGTAGGTCATGGACCCTCTACAGGAATGTTATTGCAATGCATCAGCTGGTTGTTTCTACATTTAACCTTCCTGTCGTCCTCCCGGGTCAAATTGACCCTGTCTGTTTTGACTGTTCCTTCTTTCCTTCCTCCTACCTCCCTCCCTCCTACCTTCCTACCTTCCTCCCTTCCTTCTTTCCTCTGTCCTTCTTTCCTTTCTCCCTCCTACCTTCGCTCCTTCTTTCCTCCCTCCCTCCTTCTTTCCTCAGTCCTTTTCAAGTAAAATGTGTAAGAAAGACCTCAATCATGATATTTTTATATAATCCTTAACCCAGGGTTGTCAAACATGCGGCCCGTGATCCTTCCTACCTTTCTTCCCTCCTTCCTTTGGTCCGTCCTTCCTACCTTTCTTCCCTCCTTCCTTTGGTCCGTCCTTCCTATCAGAGACCATATTAGGTCCAAACAGGTCTAGTTAGTGTACAAACAGAACAATATAAATTTAAATAAAACACACCTAAAGAGGTTTTACAATATGAAAAATATCAGATTTGTTGCAACATTTTCAGTTCAGTGTTCTGTCTCAAAATTGTGTCTATTATGTGGATTTCATACAACATTGCACTGACGATACAAAACAAATTACATGCCACTAAATTAGCATTTACGTAGCATAAAGTTTAATTAAAATGTTAGACGAAAAATCAGTGTGAAAATGCTCTTAATGGTGTCATCTCATATGCAACCTTCTTAAATTGCACATTTTTGCAGCATATGTATGTGACTCATGCATATTTTCATCATTTTCATATGTATGAGTCATTTTCATATTCATATTTTCTTCACAGGCGTGACCATGAACAAGATATTACTGTCAATAATACATGAAGTATAAGTCTATTTAGTGTGTTTCTGTCTTTTAATCTTCCCTGTGTTTAGAAATTCAGACATTTCAGCCCCGCCCCCTCGCCCCCTCTCCCTCCCTGACACCCTCCCCCCACCTCCAAAAAGCTATTTGAAGATACAAGTTACGAAGAAGCGATTCATTTTAGTCATTAAATCAAATGTGCATTATCTCACAGAGCCCAAACAAGCATTAATCATCTGGCATAATCTCGACAGGTAATCTCCTCTCCCCTCTCGAACTTGCCCGTGAAAGAAAGAAAGAATTATATATCTACGGCTCGCCCGTTTAGAGGAGGGTGGGGGGGCATCCTTGCAAAATGATGTCATTACTGCTGAACGATAGCTCCCACTACTGCTGTTTTTGCCGTTGAAAAAACAAGTCGGTGTATTCAATAGGCTGTAGCTCAAGATCAAAATCAATAATAATATTCTTGGGCGAGTGAGTCTAATGGTTGGAGAATCCCATCACCTACCAGATGCCTTCAGGCAGCCGGAGCTCTTGTGTGCTACAGCTAAGAAAATCACTTCATCAACTTTCCCGAGGCTTTCTTTGACGCTCACATGCTACGCACCCGTTAGCACCTACAGAGAGCTTTTTTTTATGTTTGTTTGTGCAAAGAGTCCAAAGAGTCACTCATCTTTTTGATATCTGTTAATGCTCCTGTTGTCCTCAGGTCAAGGAAGAAAGGAAGGAAGGAAAGAAGGAAGGGAGGAGGGATGGAGGGAGGGAGGACGGAAGGAAGGGAATAAGGAGGGAGGGAGGAAGGAAAGGAGTAAGGAGGGAGGGATGGAGGAAAAGAGGAAGGAAGGAAGGAGAGAAGGAAGGGATGAAGGAAAGGAGGAAGTGAGGAAGGAATGAAGTGAGGAAGGAAAGAAGGAAGGAAGGAAGGAATGAAGGAATAACGGACAGAAGGAAGGAAGGAAGGAAGGGAGTAAGAAGGGAGGGATGGAGGAAAAGAGGAAGGAAGGAAGGAGAGAAGGAAGGGATGGAGAAAAGGAGGAGGGGAGGAAGGAATGAAGTGAGGAAGGAAGGGAGGAAGGAAAGAAGGAAGGAAGGAAGGAAAGGAGTAAGGAGGGAGGGATGGAGGAAAAGAGGAAGGAAAGAAGGAGAGAAGGAAGGGATGAAGGAAAGAAGGAAGGAAGGGAGTAAGGAGGGAGGGATGGAGAAAAAGAGGAAGGAAGGAAGGGAGTAAGGAGGGAGGGATGGAGGAAAAGAGGAAGGAAGGAAGGAGAAAAGGAAGGGATGAAGGAAATGAGGAAGTGAGGAAGGAAGGAAGTGAGGAGAGAAGGAAGAGATGAAGAAAAGGAGGAGGGGAGGAAGGAAGGAAGGAAGGAAGGAAGGAAGGACGGACGGACAAATGTTTGTTTGTGTAAAGAGTCCAAAGAGTCACTCATCTTTTTGATATCAGTTAAGGAAAAAAAAGATTAGGATCTATGGGAGCAACTTTTTCTGGTCTCCGAGGAGATTGATATAATCCTGCATGGTGACAGTTTTCAGAAGCTCGAGTTCAAGTGAGAGTTGAGTCAAAAAAAAAAAAACTGAAGTGTCTCTCCCTCTCAGGATGCCGGCTAATGAGACGGCAGATATTTCTCAGCACAGCACTTTGGAAAGATGCCAATGCTTGTTTGAAAAAAAAGAGAAAGCTTAACACGTTGGCAGTTTGGCTTCATTACAAAAAAATATGAACCTTAGAACCCGAGAATCAGTTTAACATGATGTCTGTGAACTACACGCAGCGTGATTATGCAGAAATCTTCCCACCCTGAAATATCATTTATATGTTCGTTAACCCTCCTGTCGTCCTCCTTCCTTACTTCTTTCCTTACCTCCTCCTTTTCTTCATCCCTTATTCCTTTCCTTCCTCTTATCCTCCATCCCTCCCCCTTCCTTTCTTTCTTCCTTCCTTCCTCTTTTCCTCCATCCCTCCCCCTTTCTTTCTTTCTTCCTTCCTTCCTCAACTCCTCCTTTCCTTTATCCCTTCCTTCTCTCCTTCCTTCCGTCCTCTTTTCCTCCATCCCTCCCTCCTTCCTTCTTCATTTCTTCCTTCATTCCTTCCTTCCTCCATCAGCGTGATTATGTCGAAGTCTTCCCACCCTGAAATATAATTTATATCTTCGTTAGCCCTCCTGTCGTCCTCCTTCCTTCTTTCCTTACCTCCTCCTTTTCTTCATCCCTTCCTTCTCTCGTTCCTTCCTTCCTCTTTTCCTCCATCCCTCCCCTTTTCTTTCTTCCTTCCTTCCTTCCTTCCTCAACTCCTCCTTTCCTTCATCCCTTCCTTCCGTCCTTCCTTCCTCTTTTCCTCCATCCCTCCCTCCTTCCTTCCTCATTCCTTGCTTCCTTCCTTCCTTCCTCAACTCCTCCTTTCCTTCATCCCTTCCTTCCTCTTTTCCTCCATCCCTTCCCCTTACTCCTTTCCTTCCTTCCTCAACTCCTCCTTTCCTTCATCCCTTCCTTCTCTCCTTCCTTCCTTCCTCTTTTCCTCCATCCCTCCCTTCCTTCCTTCCTTCCTTCCTCCCTTCCTCCCTTCCTTCCTCCCTTCCTCACCTCCTCCTTTCCTTCATTAGCGTGATTATGTCAAAGTCTTCCCACCCTGAAATATCATTTACATGTTCATTAATAAAGTGAATTAGACTGATGTTATACAGTATGTTAAACATCTGGTGATTGTTTAAGGTGGAGCTACAGTTGGGTTGTTATAATTGTTAGTGTTGCTCCGTCTAGCACTGTCTATAATTTGTTTAATCCACTAATTAATAATGGATTCATTTCTCCGAGCATCTTGCACAACTTGCACTGAGCAACGTCGGCTATAATGGAGGATCCTTGGGGAATATGATAAAAACCAAATATATCCGGTCCATACTGTGGGCAGAAGTTGGCAAGTTGTTAATAAAAAAGAGGTGAGAGAAGAAAAAAAAACAAACAACAAATTTCATTATGTATGTTTAATATTTATGACTCAGCTCCGTGTTAACAATCGTGCATTAAGAAAACAACATTAAGAAAAGTGCTTTGAGAGTTTATTAAAATTCCTGCAACAGCGTGAGATGTTTACCCTTATTAACCCTCCTGTTGTCCTCAGGTCAAGGAAGAAAGGAAGAAAGGAAGGAAGGAAGGGAGGAAGGGAGTAAGGAGGAAGGAAGGACGGACGGACGGAAGGAAGGAAGGGAGTAAGGAAGGACGGACAGAAGGAAGGGATGAAGGAGGGAGGAAGGAAGGACAGATGGAAGGAAGGGAGTAAGGAGGGAGGAAGGAAGGACGGACGGAAGGAAGGGATGAAGGAAAGGAGGAGGTGAGGAAGGAAGGAAGTGAGTAAGGAGGAAGGAAGGAAGGAAAGGAGGAAGGAAGGAGGGATGGAGGAAAAGAGGAAGGAAGGAAGGAAAGAAGGAAGGGATGAAGGGAAGAAGGAAGTGAGGAAGGAAGGAAGGAAGAAAGGGAGGAAAAAAGGAACAGTCAAAAGAGATGGGGTCAATTTGACCCGGGAGGACGACACGAGGGTTAAAACCCTAACCCTAACACAACAACAGGGCTCAACAGTGGAAAGTGGACGTTTAGGGAAGTTGTGAGTTTGAAAGAGTAAAGTTAGACTGAGTGGTTCCTCAATGACCACTACAAAGACTATCTCTGTTTTCTTCTCGTAAATATTACCCCCTCTCCTCTAAACATCTATGGCCCTAATACCCCATCGTAGTTTTTAGTCTCTCCACCAGCTCCTGAGGGAAATATCTGGCTCTTTAGCTGCTAAATGCTCCTCTATGTTCACCAGCTAGTCCACAGCTAACTGAGTCTGTTTGCTGTTTGGTTTTGAGCAGATATTGTACAGTGAGATTTCCCCCCCCTCTGCAAACAGCTTCCTGTGTGTGTGAAGACTCTCAAATACAGTTTATTGTGGTTTTTATTGTGGTTTATATTTCTTGAGATGACAACTGAATTATTACATCATTACAAGTTAACTTTGCAGCAGTCACAAAATAATAATAATAATATTGTAATGAAAGTAAATATTGCTTGTCAAGTCAAGATTGCCAAATAATTGCTTTTTCATCACAGGAAAGTAATAAAAGAGTGAAAACATGGTCAGTAGCCTTCAGTGAAAAGATGACAGAGTGGACGCTCCAATCTTCTATCTCTTCTTGATTTGATTTAGCCGAAACCGAAACTCAGTCGTGGAGTTTTTTTGAGCGATGCTGGACTCGTGTTTGTTTCCAATCGCTGCAGAATTTAATTGGCTTCAATCAGACATTTCAACATTTTAGGGTAGATTTAACCCGTCTAAAATTTGCTCATCTTCGAAATCTAAATTCTGTCAGCCCACATAACATTATCTCGTGCTCTTTGAATTATTAAACCTCAAAAAAGGTGGAGAATATCATCATCTACTCTATGTTTCCCCTGCCAGCTGAGACATTTCTGTCATGCTTTGCGTCACTGTTTTGAAGCTCACACTCTTTCTGAGAGGAAAATGTAACTCCCATGAAAATCCTGTGCTGCCTTCTGGATGTTATTCCAATTAAACAACCAACAAATAGATAAATAAATAAATAAATGAACAGATCATTGAAACAGATGGTCATAGTATGTAATCAATCATTAATCTTCCCTCGGCTTCTGCTGCATCTTAGTTTCAACATGTTGTTCCTGAATGGGAATTAAAAGAATTTGGATTTGCCCTCAGCTATCACAGGCTAATCTCCAAACACCCGTAGTTATCGTAAGTTATTTTTCTCCATGTCGACCAATATATTTAATTAATATTAAGCACAACTTTGAGAAATTTGAGGATTAGCACTGAGCTGCACAGGGGTTGCTCTCCTTAAAGTGGAGGCATTTTTCTCCTCCTTGCTGCTGCTGCTCTAATACTTTTGGTCCCAGGGAGCCATTTTACACCATAGACCATGGAATTCGACTTAATGTCCTGAGCAGTGATTTGTTACTGCAGACACTGGTCTCAAATGGTTCGGATCACACCTTACTGTTAGGTCACTTTCTGTTGTTTCAAGCAGTCCGTCATCCTCAGTAGTCAGTGTGTGGTTTTCCCTCTGGGCTGTTTTCTACACTTCTCTCAGTGTTGTGAACAAAACAACAGAAAAAAAAGAAACTTTAGAGGAGAAATATACAGGTAGGCAGCAATATTGTGTAAATATAAGGAACATAACAGGCTTTTTGTGATTTAATGTCATTTATATATTGTTATAATATTAAATGTCATCGTTAAACATGGTCAAAGTTTAAACACATGAGATGAATGTATGTAAAATGCTTCATCTTCTCTACGTTTCCTTTTCACCTTCATTCTTTACCTCTGCTTCCTCCTTGTGATGATGTCAGATAAAAGGCCAACCAATCAGGACAGAGGGAGGAGGAGGGAGGCAGGCCTTAATGACACAGGATCTAAAACGGCCTGTTTCAGACAGAGGCTGAACTGAGGAGTTTTTTTTTAACTGTAAATGATGCAGAGATATTCCAGCAGAGCCGCAGAATATAAATATAGAGCTGGAAATGTAAATGTCATGTCCCCTTTAAGACAGACTTGTTTTAGATACTGTTATTCTTTACACTGAACTTTTCTATAGTTTGTAATACATATGCTATTTAACCCTCCTGTTGTCCTCGAGTCAAGGAAGGAAGGAAGGAAGGAAGAAGGGAGGAAAAGAAGGGAGGAAAGGAAAAGAAGGAAGGAAAGAAAGGAGGGAGGAAGGTAGGAAAGAAGGAGAGAAGGAGGGAGGGAGGAAAAAAGGAAGGGAGGAAGGAATAAGGAAGGAAAGGAGGGAAGGAAGGAAAGGGGGAGGAAGTAATAAGGAAGGAAAGGAGGGAAGGAAGGAAAGGGGGAGGAAGTAATAAGGAAGGAAAGGAGGGAAGGAAGGAAGAAGGAAGGAAGGTAGGAAGGAAGGAAGGAAGGACAGAGGAAAGACAGAGAGAAGGAGGGAGGGAGGAAAGAAGGAAGGGAGGAAGGAATAAGGAAGGAAAGGAGGGAAGGAAGGAAAGGGAGAGGAAGGAAGGAAAGGTGGAGGAGGGAAGGAAGGAAAGGGGGAGGAAGGAAGGAAGGGAGGAAGTAATAAGGAAGGAAAGGAGGGAAGGAAGGAAAGGGGGAGGAAAGAAGGAAGGAAAGGAGGGAAGGAAGGAAGGGAGAAAGTAATAAGGAAGGAAAGGAGGGAAGGAAGGGAGGAAAGAAGAATAAGACGGGGTTATGGATGACACAAGGGTTAAAGAGCAAACAGAAGTGAAAGCTGTTGTGTTTGTTACATTACCAGATTGTGTTTCAGGCAGATCTCACTGAGCTGTCAGGTTCAAGCTATCAAGTCATTCACATTTGAAATAGTTTTGGATAATGGAATAAGATCTGTCTGCTTTCATCCTGCTAGCATTTAAAGCTTTCTAGACCTATGTATTGTGTTTTTGTGTTTTCTGGGAGCATTTCTTGGTTGTTAGCTTGCTCTGTGTTCTCTCTCTTGTGTTCCTGTGATTGCTTTTCCCTTCACACCTGCCCTGCGCTCACTCTCGTTAGCCTTGCCCTGCTCCCTCTGTCTCCCCTAGCCAATCAGCTCCCTGCCTGCCATTATGTCTTGCCACCTGTTCCTTGTTGTTTCATTAGTTCACTTCAGGTTTTTTTTTTTAAGCCCTTCAGTTTTGTTGAATCCCTCCGTTCTTGTTTGTTCAGTCTTATTCTGCATTGTGTTTTGCTCTGATGAGTCGGCTTTGTGTTTTTTCTCTGCCTGCATGATCCTAAAATAAAGACATTGTTCTTCCGCCTCGCTCTGCCTGCACTCTTCTACATTTGGGTCCACCTGCTTCCACTCCATGTCACACAGCTGCAGCTCACAGGACGGAGGAAAAGGGGGGGGGGGGCAACTGATCAGTGATTTTTATTCCATGTGGGGAACAGAGGGAGGTTTGTTTAAGGCTACTTGATTGGATGTTGTGAACCAAAAAGGGAGTTACCTCTTAGATTTTTAAATTTAAGCTTTGTGTTGTCTTCCTGGGTCAAATTGACCCCGTCTGTTTTGACCCTTCCTTCCTTCCTCCCTTCCTTCCTTCTTTTTCTTTCCTCCCCATTACCTTCCTTCCTCCTTTTCTCTTTTTCCTCCCCATTTCCTTCCTTCCTCCCCATTACCTACCTACCTACCTTCCTTCCTTACTTCTTTTTCCTCCCCATTACTTTCCTTCCTTCCTTCCTTCCTTCCCTCTTTTTCCTCCCCATTACCTTCCTTCCTTTCCTCCCTCCCTTCCTTCTTCCTCCCTTCCTTCCTTCCTTCTTCCTCCCTCCTTTCATTTCTTCTTCCTCTCTTCTTCCTTTCCTCCATCCTTTCCTTTCTTCTTCCTCTCTTCCTCCCTTCCTTCCTTGACTCGAGGACAACAGGAGGGTTAAAGGTTAATAGAGGGAAGCAGAGGGAACGTGTGAATGGCCAGAAGCCAAAGGGTGTTGCACAATGAATGAGAAATAGATGAGCAATAATAAAACCTATTAAGCTTCGTATCCTTAAATATTTTAATATTTAATTAAGGTGATTAAGCTTTTGCTCTAAGCTCCATTTATTTTGTTATGTTGTATAGACACAGGATATACGGTATGACTATTAAAAACAGCAGCGTTGGCATCTGAACTCCTCTAAATTAATGCTTTGCAGATATATTAAGATAAATGAAGCTTAAAGCGCAGAAATTTAACTTTTCTAATTTAGCTCACAAACACAATTAGCCTTGTTCAGCACAACCTTGGTAAACTGCGTTAAGTCTTCAGCTGGAAATGTGATGATCTGAATCTCACTTTATATGGAAATAGATTTGATTAATTCACTAAATAAACACAGCAAAATAACCTTGTTTTAGATTTTGCTGATCCGAGGAAACGTATCCTTCTTTAATTTAGTTTTACTTTAGTGAATGTAACTCCTTTTGACAAGCAAGTGACAGGAAGAACATATCTTTAAAGTACATATATTTGCATTGCAGCTTATTTTCTACAAACTTTAACTTTAAAATGATAAATTACTTCATTTCTTTAATCACTTCACAATAAATGATTTAGCAAACAGGTATTATTTTTTAGGGGGGAGTGCACATTAAACAACATTACTGTAAAAATGACTGTGCCTTCTTTCCTCCCTTCCTTCCCTCCTTCCTTCCTTTCCTTCCTCCTTATCTCTTTCTTTCCTCTCCCTCCCTCCCTCCCCTTTCCTTCTTTCCTCCGTCCTTCCTTCCTCCCGTCCTCTCTTCTTTCCTTCCTCCCTCCTCCCTTCCTGCCTTCCATCCTTCCTTCTTCCTCCCTTCCTCTATAATTTCCTTCCTTCTTCCTCCCTCCCTCCCTTCTTCTTCCTCCCTTCCTCTTCCTCCCTTCCATCCTTGACTCAAGGACAACAGGAGGGTTAATTCATACACAACCAGAAAGGTAAAATATAATAGTTGTGATTTTTAACAGGATGGAAGTAGTACTGTATTATATTTCTTGGCTCGGTGTTGAGACTTCACTGGAGTCTCTACTTGTTATCTGGAACAGGGAGTCTGATTATGTGGAAGAAGCCTGCTTCCCTCTTTGCAATGAAAGTCAAGTTGAGGTTGTCGGACATCTGATTCTTTCCAAGCATGTCCAACTGGGAAAAGACCCCTGCACAGACCCAGAGTGTGCTGGGCCAGAAAGGCCTCTGGAGCTTTTAAGAAGAGCTGGAAGAAAATAGATTAATGAGTGCAGCATGTTTCACTGCAACTACTGGACTTCCCTGAACAGGAAGTACGCCCCAACACAACAGCTGTTACCTGACTAAATATTCTGACTGCTGCATTAAAAAAAACAAGCAATGAAAAAAAGAAAAACAGGATTCTTCATCGCTAAACCTTGAGGAGACATTTAATATGTAACAATGTTGAAGAACACTTTTTTAAGTGGCTATAGTCAATATTTGTTTATAATCATATGTATTAACTCTCCTGTTGTCCTCGAGTCAAGGAAGGAAGGGAGGAAGAAGGAAGGAAAGGAGGGAGGAACAAAGGTAGGAGGGAGGGAGGATACAAGAAAGGAGGGAGGGAGGGAGAAAGGAAAAGAGGAAGGAAGGAAGGAAGAAAAGGAGGGAGGGAGGGAGGAAGGAAGGAGGGAAGCAAGGAAGGAAGGAAGGAAAGTAGGAGGGAGGGAGGGAGGGAGGGAGGAAAAGAGGAAGGACGGAAGGGAGGGAGGGAGGAAGGAAGGAACGAACGAACGAAGGAAAGAAAGAAGGAACAGTCTTAACAGACGGGGTCAATTTGACCCGGGAGGGCGACACAAAGGTTAAAGAATAATGTGTAATATGATAGAAAGGACTCTGCAGCTCTGTTGATGTATGGAGTTTCATAGCGAGTTTCAGCTCATTGTTTAGCTGTTTTTTTCCACACTCAGAGCATCGATTCTCTTAGTGTCATTTTGGGCCGCAGCTGTTTTCACATGAAAAAGCTGTAAAAAAACCACGGTGCTCTACCTGCTCAGCACCAAACAGAAAATGGACACAGTTAGCTGCAGACTAGCTGGTGAACATAGTGGAGCATTTAGCAGCTAAAGAGCAGATATTTCTCTCAGGAGTTGTTTAAAGAGGAACAACTGAGCTGAAAGAGAGAGAATATTGGACTTAGATTGACTCCAAATGAACGATAATGTTGCTCGTTAACTGCTGGATAATCAACTGTTTGCTAAGTTCAACATATCGACCTACAGAGTGATGATATGTTCATTTTGCATTTGTTTCCACTTCCTCCAGTTGGCAAGAAAATCAGTTAATGAAGCTAGCGGAGGTTCAGTCAGTTGTTACCAGTCACCTGCCACCTCAGCAACCACATTTCAGCCGCAGCCTATCATCATCTTCGCTATTCTCTTCAGGATCCGCAGTCCATTCCCATCTGTATCTTCTCTTCAGACCACCAGCAATCACCACCACCAGTGTGGCAGACTTCATGAGGGATGTACATATATATGCAGCCGTCCAGGGTTCATCACATGTTCACAATAAATATCTTTCTACTCACGTGTCTCTCCTGATTGAAATGCAGGTTCAAGCCATGTGTTTTATATTTATAGTAACTTTTTCAGGACAAGTCTTTTACTATTATATCACACACACACACACACACACACACAAAAGGAGACATGTGACACTTCAAAAAAAAGAAACGTTCCTCACTGTCATGATCGTTCTCTCATTTTTAACCTTTAACCTGTCATCCTCCCGGGTCAAATTGACCCCGTTTGTATTGACTGTTCCTTCTTTCCTCCCTTCCTTCCGTCCTTTGTCCTTCCTTCCTTCCTTCCTTCCTCCATCTTGTTTCCTCCCTCCCTTCTACCTTCCTTCCTTCCTTCTTTCTTTCCCTTCCTTCCTTGCTTCTCTCCTTCCTCCCTCCTTTCTTTCCTTCTTCTTCCCTTCATTTCTCCCTTTCTCCCTCCCTCCTTTCTTGTTTCCTCCCTCCCTCCTACCTTTGTTCCTTCCTCCCTTCCTTCCTTCCTTCCTTGACTCGAGGACAACAGGAGGGTTAATATCACAGCCCAGATATTTAAAAAATAAAACTTTAGTGTACATCATAGTCTGGTGAGTAAAGTAGCAGCTAGTACACACACATACCAACACACACACACACACACACACACACACATTAACATTTGAAGTTTTCCAGCGTGTATGAAACCCAGCGATTGATTTGGTGTTGAACCAACAGAGACCATTGCACCCTTTGAGTCCGTCCACCATTGTCAGGAATGTCATTTGGTATAAATGGACTCAATTTTCTGCATTTTTAACTCAGATAAAAACTCAAAAGAAGTGAACTCTGTAATCAGACGTGAACTTACCTGTAAGGAGAAAATGTGAGTGAGATAATGCAGGAGCAGGAGCAGGAGCAGGAGACGAACCTCTTAAATCTAAATCTGTGAAAGGAGAAGCTATCATTACCAACAAAAAAGAGAGAGGGGGTAATTTAAAAAAGGAAGACATTTTTTGATTTCTAAATTGAACAAGGTCTCACACAGAAGCTTGTTGTTGAAGCGTTAAGTGGAGTTTTTTTTAACAATGGTGTGAAAAAAAAGCGCCGGAAGCAACTTTGGATAGTTAAATCTATCCATAAATGTTAAGAGTTAGAAGAGATGAGGGCATACTGTGTTGTATATGTGAGATAGACGTTGAAACTTTTTGTGGATCCGCTTCATTACCCGCTGATGTGTGCAGAAATGTGTTGAGAAAACAATCTCATTTAGAAACCCGACGAAGCCGAGAGAGAGAGAGCTGAGAGAGTACGGGAAGAGAAATGCTGCCACTTGTTTAATTTTGATGGATTTTGTTTGTCTATCACACTGTCAGCTGTTGTTTTTGAGATAAACTGGATCATAAATGGCTCCGGCTCTTTTTAAATGTGACTTTCCAGCATTTTAATAATATATAAAACTGATATAGTTTGAAGTGAAGCCATCGCTTGAGCGTTTGTAGCACACAAGTCAAATTTACCCCGTCTGTTTTGACTGTTCCTTCCTTCCTTCCTTTAGTCTGTCCTTCCTCCCTCCTTCTCTCTTTCTTTCCTCTCCCTACCTTCCTTCTTTCCTCCCCCTACCTTCCTTCCTTCCTTCTTTCCTCCCTCCCTCCTTCTTTCCTTCTTTTCTCCGTCCTTCCTTCCTTTCCTTCCTTCCTCACTCCCTCCCTCCCTCGTCTCTCTTTCTTTCCTCCCCCTCCCTTCCTCCCTTCTTTCCTCCATCCTTCCTCCATCCTTCCTCCCTTCCTTCTTTCCTTTCTTCCCTTCCTTCCTCCCTCTCTTCCCTCCTTTCCTTCCTCCCCCTTTCCTTCCCTCTTTTCCTTCCTTCTTCCTTCCTCCCTCCTTTCCTTCCTTGACTCGAGGACAACAGGAGGGTTAAACATTTCAGACTAGATTTCTTAAGTCTTTTAGGTAAAGAGAAATATATAAAAGAAATCTCTGCACACCTGAGTAATGGCTGATGCATTTGGGTCAGTGATAAATAAGGGTTGGCAAGATGAGCAATTCAAAAACATCTTTAAAAATAGTTTTAAAAGCAGCATCAGGTTGGTTAAAATGTACATTTAGTATTTTTGTTGGTTTTTATATCATTTGAAATGACATTTGCACTATTTTTTTACCAAAAGTAAGACTGAATGCTGCTGAACATGTCAAATGGTGTAACCACAAAATAATGATAAATATTAAATATTTTATCACCTACAGTGTATTTAAGTGGATTTATACTAATAATTACTTCTGATCTCCATGGTTACCCAGATTAAATGTAATATTTAGAACAATAGTATTCCATTAGCTTTATTTAATATAAAAGTTATAATGTAACATCATGCCAAACTAGTTGATATGGTGTTTTATTGACTATTTACTGTTTTTAAGCAACGTTGAATTATTTGGTACAAAGTTTTTATGGTTACACCACTTAGACATTTTTACCATAATCCTCTAATATATTCTCTCAAAATGGATTAGAAGCAGAAATTTGATGCTGGGTCCACAAAAAAAGGATGTGTGCAAGTTATTCATACGTTCATTTTCACATTTTAACCCTTTAAATTTAACTATAAACCACATGGACACATAAAACCATCATTGACCCAAATGAGGAAAAGTGCAATTGAAAATGAAATTCATCTGATTTATCTCTGATGCATTGTCATTTTAATATTCTTTTAATCCTTTTGCATGTATTATTTTTTCCAATCCTTTATATGTTATTGTCTGACATGTGATGCACACACTTTGCATCAGCCCAACGCTGCTCATTAATCAGTCACATTAATCTCTCCAGTCCTCCCATTGGATGATTGAGGCCTTTTTATATAATTTTAGATAAAGAGAATTAAAAAAGGAGCTGGCTTGATGACACTCCCCCCAAAAAATGTGAAAGGTTAAAACTGGATCCAAAGCCAATGACCCATTTGACACATATTGCCTGATGCTACATATTGAAATGTCATAATTACAGTGCCACACACACACACACACACACACACACACACACACACACACACACATGCTCATTTAAACATTACAGGCGTGTGTGCTATCTGCCCTGCAACCACTCATTATGGGCCGCTGTGTTCCTGAATCCATGTGAAGATTAGCAGCTCTGCAGATGCAAATGGATCCGCTCCCGGCTGATCCCGACACATTTAGCCCGTAAATTAAAAAGGGAGATAGAGAATAGTCCGTCTTGAATGAAAAAGGCTTATCTTAGTGCTCTGTGAACATTTGTGGGTGTTAGAATCCAGTTATGTTATGTTTGTGTTTTATAGTTTTTGATGTTCAGCTACAGACAACTCAACAATCACACTGAGAGTTTGTCTGTTTGTTTCTTTACACTTAACGCACGCTGTTCCGTCTACGGGACGGGACGGATGTTAGGAGGTAGCCACAAGTTCTTCTGAATGTTTTAAACACCAACCCTTAAACATATATATTCATGCCGTACATTGTTGGAAAGCTTAGATTGTCCTGATTCATTCAAGACCACTCACGACTTATATGGTTGCTCACAGCCGTAATAGTATTAGCGGTTAGCTCGGCTAGCCACTCAGCTAAAGTAAGCTAACAGCTATAATGCTACATACCTTCAAAGTCTTCCCTTTATCCACAACGATCATCTTATGACTCAGGACTTTCTGTACAGCTCGCCAAGTATCCATTCTTGTGAAATATGAAATCCGTTTCCATAAAATCGAAATACTTTCCTCAATATGTCAACATGTATTTAGTCCAACACGTAACCTGCACGTGCATCTCAGAGTACACGTGACTAGATGTTTACGACCGTGAGCCTCTCCTGCTTCTGACGACACCACACACCAGCCAATCAGTGTTTAGGATTAGGCAGTACATGTCTCCAAAGCCAATGAGGACATGTGACCGACGACAACGACAACATGGCTTTGATTGACAGCTGTTCCAGCCTATGGAAATATTCGGTGAAATGAAGTTGATAACCTTTTAGCCAATAGTCTGAGGTTTCCGACTGTGTATGACACTAAACTATCAATAACTTCACACATTCTTCTCCACCTCTCCACCTTGCTATTAAGATTTTATACACACACACACAAACATCCAACCAATTACCTTTCATCTTTAACCCATGTTAAAGCTCTCTCTCTCTCTCTCTCTCTCTCTCTCTCTCTCTCTCTCTCCAGACTCTTCTTCTTCTTCAAATGGAAACAGCCACGAGAAGTTTCTAATCTCTCAGCCTCTCCTCTTATATTCTCTGTTTCTGACTCGCCGTCCGTCTATCTCCCACTTGATCCAGTTCAAACCACCTTTTGAAGGCGTTGAGTTTTATTCATGTGCGTTTTCCATCTAGATGTGTAGCCGTCTGAGCTGCAGCGGGGTGGGGGGGATTCGTGTGAAGACAAGAAAGGCATAAAAGAAAGAGATGCTGACCCCACACACGTGTATAGAAACCTCATGTGCACCGACCACCGACACACAAGCTGAAAAGCGCTCACTGTATCTGGACTGAGCGGCTCTGAACTGGCGTGCGGTTCAGATGAGGTCTGATGGGGTTACCGGCCTGGCAGTCCAGCTCTTTTGGAGGATCAAGCTGTAGCTTTTATCTCTCTGGCCTGATGGTCTAACCTCTACTCCCAGCCATCAGTCTCTCTCTCTCTCACACACACACACACACACACACACACACACACACACACACACGCTGGACTGATGGTCTTAACTGCTTTACTTTTTTTGCCATCTGACTGACTGCAGCTGAAGCAGCTAAACGGCAGCACAGGCCATAAATCTGTGCTTTGGTTTGGAGGAAGAGAGAAAGAGCAGGCAGTCAGAGGTTGGGATAGTGTTGTCAAGCTGCACAACTGCATCCCTGCACACACACACACACACACACACACACACACACACACACACACACACACACACACACACGCACACACACACACACACACACACACACACACACACACACACAGCTACTTGTAATAGAGACAAACCTGACATGTGTGTAAATGAATCTGGGTGAATATTTGGGGCTCATTGTTTTCAGTTTTTACTCATTTTAAATCAGGATTTCCCAAGATTAAAAAAGGAAAAAGACAGATGTTTCCCCTCATATGTATCCAGTGTCAAATCTTCATCCACAGATTCCCACAGTGTACAATAAATGTGTCTTTTTGGGATTGTTGGCAGCATTAGAGAAGGTATATATTAACAGACAATCAGGAAAAAGCTCATCGGAAAAAAGTTTTTTTTTACTGCAAATTGTGTTTTAAAGCTTTTAATATTGCTCTTTGTGATGTGGATTTTGAAAAGTGTGAAATAAATAAAGTTTATTAATAATAGAAGTTGAGGTAAAACTAGAGGAAAAAGGTATATGCTGCTATTTATTTAATAGCATAAGTTATGTTTGTTCTTTTTAAAGTCATAAATTCATCCATCTGTGTTTTTTTATTTGTTGAAATTGTTCATTTTAAACTTTGTTTTTAATAATCAGAATAAACCCAGATGAATAAACTTCCTCTTCTACACACACTGCATCAAAATAACAGTTACACAATGTTGTTGTTTGTTTACTGCAAATTATATATTAAAACTTTTAGAAAATGCACTTTGTGATGTGAATTTTGAAAAGTGTGAAATCAGCTTCATAGAAGCTCTTTTTAAAGTCCTAAATTCATCTAGGTGTCTGTTTATTTGTGAATTTTAATTTTCAACTTTGTTTTTAATAATCAAAATAAACTGTGATGAATAAGAAACCCTGAATTCATCCATCTGTGTTTTTTATTTGTTGAAATTGTTCATTTTCAACTTTGTTTTTTAATAATCAAAATGAACCCCGATGAATAAGAAACTGAAAACAGTGAGCTCTAAACACACACTAAACTTCCACTTCTACACATACTGCATGAAAATAAGTTACAAAATGTTGTTTGTTTTTAAAAAAAAATTGCACTTTGTGATGTGAGTTTTGAAAAGTGTGAAATAAATAAAGATTATTAATCATAGAAGCTGAGAAAAAGGTAAATGAGTGGTTGATTATGCATGAACAAAGAAGTGTTTGCTCTTTTTAAAAAGTCCTAAAGTCATCTAGGTGTTCATTTTCAACTTTATTTTTAATAATCAAAATAAACCCTGATGAATAAGAAACCCTGAAAATAATGACCTCTATACACACTAAACCTCCACTTCTACACATGAAGACCAACACACACACACACACACACACACACACACACAGCTCATACAATACTCAATGTGAATTTAACGGGCAAAACTCTCTTCCTTCTGTCCTTCCTTCCTCCCTCCATCTTTCTTTTCTTCCCTCCCTCCTTCCTTCCTTCCTCCCTCCATCTTTCTTTTCTCCCCTCCCCTATCCTAGGTAATAATAATAATAATAATAATAATAATAATAAATGTATTTGTGTTGCATCTCTCATACAAGCAATGCAACTCAAAGGAGCATAATACACACTAAACTTCCACTTCTACACATGAAGACACACACACACACCCACACACACCCACACACACACACACACACACACACACACACACACACACACACACACACACACACACACACACACACACACACACACACACACACACACACACACACACACACACACACACACACACACAGCTCATACAATTCTCAATGTGAATTTAACAAGCGAAACTCTCTCTCCAAATCTGTGACCAATAAAAAGAAAAGAGAAGTGGTTGAGGTTTTTGTCCTAATCTAACGCTCACCTGTTCTGCTTCTGATAACGTTTAAACCAGCCGGATGTGATGCGGCGAGTAGTCGAGTGGAAAGCAGAGACGCTTCCATTAAATGAGTCTTTTCATCTCTTCTGCTGAACGATGATCAGATGCTCACATGGACTTCATCGTGCTGACGTTCCTGCATGTCAGAAGTAATTGCAGATGTCTCAAGGTGCAGTAATAACTCTTCTAGGACTGTCAATTAAAAAAAAAAGATCTCTATTTGGCATTTTGGTCATGACTCATGATTATATTCTTACTCTTTACTTTTATATTATCTTCAGAAATGTTATAAAAACTTCTCCAGGGCTCAGCGTCAGATAAGAAACCAAATCCAGACCATGATTGTAGACTTTTATCTGTTAAAAGCTCATAAGTACACTGATTACAATTGGTCAAACAAACAAATTCACATTATTATTTTTTTTGCACTGCGTCTGTGCACAAGAAGCACATCATCATCATCATCATCATCATCAACAACCTCCAGAAAATCTCCAAGCGTTCGTCCTGGTGAGGCCGTTATGGATTTCATGGACATCAGTATCAAATAACCGAAACCGCTTATAGGTTTAAGAATTCGATATAGAAAAAGCGCCTTTTGAGGTTTTAATGGCAGTATGGGCGAACTAAGCCTTTAATGAAAAAAAAAGAGTGAAAGAGAAAGATAGAAAAAGGAAAAAAAGAAAACTCTGGGCTGATTTCTGTGTGTGTGGGTTTGGCCTCTTCATTCAGGCTCATATAAAAAAGATGAGAGATTGGATAAAGGTGAGTTTTAAGCTATTGTGTGAATGCATTCAGAGTGTTGCATTATTGAATCAGACCTTCCTGAACTGAGGAGCTGATCACACAGATGAGAAGGAGTCGAAGAGAAAAGCAGCGTGTGGACGACAGAAGACGTTTGTTGTTAACAGGGAGGGAGGGGGAGGGGGGAGGGGGGAGGCTGCATTCACAAAGCTGTGCAGGACCTCTGCTTCCTGTGATTCAATGCAAGACTCATTTTATATCAAAAACATCCACAAGTCACTTATTTTTTTTAAAAGATGCGTCTCCAAGAATGGATCTGAAAGCTTTGAAAGCGAGCCTGACCCTGTTATAGATTTGATGGAGATAAAAAATAAAAACTTGTCAAACAGAAAAAAATTGTGTTTCTTCTTCTGTTCACTTTCTTTTTCTTTCTAAACTTTGCTTTTTTATAATTAACTTGGCTTATTCTCCCAAATCAAAAACATCTTTTTAATCAAAAACAAACTGAAATTTGAATATGAGTCCAGTTTTTGGTTGCGAGTACTTTTATAGACGCCAAAAAAAACAACAACCAAACATCCAGAGACACATTTTCCACATATTGGGTTCTTCTGGCTGAAAAGCAAACTTCTCGTCCAAGTTGTCGTCAAGTTTGCTGCCAAAATTTGAGTTGAACCACCATGAAGTTCCCCAGAAGTAAGATACGCTTTATTTCTTTTCAAGAGACAGCTGCTGCTTGGAAAAATAACACTGGAGTAAAACTCAAAGATGCTCCTCACTACGGAAATTAAAGATGTAGAACTCCAATAGAAACAAAGCTTTAACCCTCCTGTTGTCCTCGAAGGAAGGAGAGAAGGAAAGGAAAGGAGTAACAAGGGAGGGAGGGAGAAAGTAAGGAGAGAAGGAAAGGAAAGGAGTAACAAGGGAGGGAGGGAGGAAGTAAGGAGAGAAGGAAAGGAAAGGAGTAATGAGGGAGGGAGGGAGAAAGTAAGGAGAGAAGGAAAGGAAAGGAGTAACGAGGGAGGGAGGAGGAAGTAAGGAGAGAAGGAAAGGTAAGGAGTAACGAGGGAGGGAGGAAGGAAGTAAGGAGAGAAGGAAAGGACAGGAGTAACGAGGGAGGGAGGAAGGAAGTAAGGAGAGAAGGACAGGAAAGGAGTAACGAGGGAGGGAGGAAAGAAGTAAGGAGAGAAGGACAGGAAAGGAGTAACGAGAGAGGGAGGAAGGAAGTAAGGAGAGAAGGAAAGGAGTAACAAGGGAGGGAGGAAGGAAGTAAGGAGAGAAGGAAAGGAAAGGAGTAATGAGGGAGGGAGGAAGGAAGTAAGGAGAGAAGGAAAGGAGTAACAAGGGAGGGAGGAAGGAAGTAAGGAGAGAAGGAAAGGAAAGGAGTAATGAGGGAGGGAGGAAGGAAGTAAGGAGAGAAGGAAAGGAAAGGAGTAACGAGGGAGGGAGGGAAGAAGGAAGTAATGAGAGAAGGAAAGGAAAGGAGTAACGAGGGAGGGAGGAAGGAAGTAAGAAGAGAAGGAAGTCAGGATGGATGGACGGATGGTTGGATGGAAGGAAGTGAGGAAAGTAGTATGGAAGGAGGGGAAGAACGAAGGAAAAATTAAAGAAAGAGGGAGGAAGGAAGGAAAGAAGGAACAGTCAAAAGAGAGATGGGGTCAATTTGACCCAGGAGGACGACAGGAGGGTTAAAGATGAAAACTCTAATAGAAACCAAGCTTTAAAGCAGTGATCACTAATCCTGCTCCCACAGAGCTGCTGCCCTGCATGTTTTAGGCAGCTCGCCACTCTAACACACCTGATTTTAAAACTTGTTATCAAGCCCTTGACAAGTTTCAGCTGCTTGGTAACGAGCTAATTACTAGACTCAGGTGTGTTAGAGTGAGGAGAAGCCTCAAACATGCAGAGAAGTAGCTCTCCAGGAGCAGGGTTGGTGATCACTGCTTTAAGGCCCATTTATGCTCAACGTTAAATACGGATCCAGACGGAGCCTTCTGTCCGTGCTCTGCCTTCATTTCGTCCGTATTTCTGCACGTTTCCATAAAGCTTACGGATACGGACCAAACGGAGCAGTACCACCGGAAACCATGGGGGGGCAGTGTTGCTGTCACTACTCGATACGTAACTCTAGTGAGACATGAAGAAGAAATAACAATGGAGGAACTTTTTGAGGAAAGGTTGTTCGAGTTGGTTAGAAACTTTAAACATATCGTTTTTGTCTTTTATGCAAGAGGAACATTATCAATATCTCCTCCACAGTCGCCATGTTTGTTTTTGACTCGGTGCTGCCCCCTGGTGGATGTATTGGTTAACATCCATGCCAACGTAAAGGATGCATGGAAGTATGTGAGCAGTGACGGTAACATCGTTTGAAAAGGACGGATACATTTTCATACGTATGTTGAGCATAAATGGGCCTTTACTGTATTTCAGTGGATGGAAACATCTGTGTGTTTGAAATTTAGTCATAAATAGGAGGATCTTCCCATAAATAGACGTACACTATGACAGTTTTTTGGACTTAAAACATATTTTAAACATCATGTATCGTTGATTTCTGTTTTTATAGGCATCATGGTGAAACCAGGAAAACTACCAACTACTTTTTATGGATAAAATAAAGTACTTTGTGTGAATGCTGGAGAGCCGCTTGCAGACCAGGTTGAGTGTGAAAAGGCCAGAAGTAGATCTCAGATCAGTGTAAACCTGACTGATGTTTGGGTTTGATGCTGTTATAGGGGATCAAAATGTCATCCAAGCAATAAATCAGAACACCAGTTATTTTAAAAAATCTTTACCAGAATTGCAACCATTTTTTTTTTTTTTTTTTTTTTTTACTTTTTTGTCACCAGAAACATTTGGCTGTAACTTCATACAGAGATTCAAAAGCTTCCAATTCATAGGATACAACATAGAGACATTTATTTCTTGTTTCAATACCCAAACTTGTGTTGTTGTCCCTCCCATCAGCCCCCAGAAAGCAGCATTGTTCGTTAATAACCAGAAAACTGAAAAAATTAAAATTAAAATTAAAAGAAAAAATAATAAGTCAGATTAGCTCCTGTGGTGCCACTTAGCCCTCTGACGCTCATTTGTCCATCAGTCCAGTCATCCGACCAGCCACCCAAACCAAAAAAATAATGCACAGGTGAGTGTGTGTGTGCGAATATGTGCGAAAATATCATTTGTAATAAAAAAAACCAAAAACAAAAATAATCTAGATTGGTTTTGAAACACTGGCCAAACGGGAGTCAGCATCTGGGCTGTCTTTAGGAATCTGCCCTCCCAAAATCCGACCAACTTGTAGACAGTGGAGGTTGTTCACCGGTCTTTTCCTCCGTCTCCCTGTTTTTCTCATTTCACCTCAGTACACATACACACACTCTCACACACACACTCTCACACACACACACATATACACACACAGCCAGGGAGTTTTTGTTTAGTGTCATAAATCCTCAAGGTGTTGTCTGTACTGTAATTCTTGGCTGGGTAGACAGGGTTTTTCAAAAGGCCAGAGAGAGAGAGGAAATCGCCGTGGAAACTCCTTCCTCCTCTTCCTCTTCCTTTTTTTTTTTTTTGTGTGTTGATTCTCACAGAATCAAACTCGCGGCTCGTGGACGTGCAGCGGGACGTTGAATGAAGTTCTTTCGTCAAAACTGAGCCAAAAACCAAAATGTGACAAAGTTAATACAAAAAACAGGGAGAAGGAAAAAATAAAAGAATAAAAGAAAGAAAAATAGTTACATCATTCCTGTGTTCTTCAACTTTGTACTTGGTCACTTTTTGAATTCCATATATTTATATCCATATATATTTATATATATATATTTATATATTCTTTTTACAATTAAAACACCATGGATTTGACAGACTATTTGGTTTCTTTTTGTCTAAGTAGAAGTGTTTCTCTTGTTTTTGTAAATAAATGCACGTAAATATTTTTTTTGTTCTCTTTTTCCGTCCTGTCAGTCGGTGTAAAGGCGGCCACTCCAGAAGTGTTTGTATGTTTGTATCCGTACGTTATGCATATCATCAGTGCATGTTCAGAATTTCCATGATGTTAACTTTTTTTTTTTTTTTTTTTTAAACTCAACTCGGCATTTTTCCATTCGCGTCCCCACAGATGCAGAACACCAGAGTTTGTCCGATACTGTCAAACCGAAAATGTCCTAAATCGTGCCTTTTCATTGGCCGCTTTGGCCCAGGTCTCTGTGTGATAGGCTGGGGCTGAGTAACTGGGTCTGCGTGGGTCCGTTACAGCTCAGCGCTCCGACTCCTCCTCCGTTAAGATTCAGGAAGCAAACAGTTTCTCTGGCTTCCACCGGTGCAGCCGCCAAGCTGTTGCCGCCGCCGCCGCTGCTGCTGCTGCTGCTGCTGCTGCCGATCCCACCTTCTTCCTGCTTCCTGTGAGCCAACGCCAACGCCCGCAGCTGCTCCTGCGCCTCCTCCAATAGCAGCGCCACCTCATCCCGCTGCTGGCCAATGGTGGACGAACAGGAAGTAGAAGACAAGGCTGCGTGTGCTGCTCTCTCTCTCTTCTCTTCCTTGCAGGGAGTAGCTCCGCAGGTTGACATCACTGTAGTTGCTGGGGTGACGGCGGTTTGCATACAAGACACCTCATTGTCATGGTGACACTGGACAGAGGGGATGATGGGGATGGAGCAGGAGCGAAACGGAGGCGGAGGTGACTGGCTGTGACGGCGGCCGGGCCTCCTCAGGCTGCGGGTGACGGGATTCAGATTGTGATTCTCGAACGGGGCGCACAGGCCTGAACGCACCTCCACGTGGTCGCTCCAAGGCGATGTCGAAGTCATCTCCATGGAAACAGGAGTTTGCATATGTAGGAAGGCATCTCGTCTGGGGTCGTTGTGTCGGTTATCTCCCTGCATCTGGCAACTGGGGGAGATGGGAAAGATGGAAAGAAGGCAATACAAGAAAGAGAGAGAGAGAGATGGGGAAAAAAAGAAATGGAGAAAAGGTTACTGAACCAGAGAACATCTTGTCGGCTTCACCTAGAGTAGAAGTCATTGTGTCTTTGAGTGTGATTTCAACTCAATCGCCTTTTCAAACTCCCACGTCGAAACCACAGCGGAATACACAGAGGGACAGCTCTCCGCCCTTTGCCTTCTCACAAGCTAACAGAGAATGCAGAGAGGGTAAATGAGTCTGACATCTTTTCTCTCATCTCTTTATATTCAAGTCCAAACACACGCACACACGAAACCCTCCAAAAAAAAAAAAAAAAACAAATCTCAACTCCTCAAACCCTTTATATAAAGCGAAGAGGTAACAGAAAGTTCACTGTTTATAATATTGATTTAATCACTTTAAATTGGCTCGAAATGTGGAGCGTTGTTTCAAAAGTTTAAGACTTGAGATTCAGTCAAGGACGATTGAGGTAATCAGGCATCGCTTATGCTAACGTGTGTCGATTTCTTTATTTCTTAATCACAGAAAGCAGTTACAGGGTTTGAGGTAAAGAACTTTTGCTTTTGTTCTCTCTTTTTTGAGGCAGAGATTGTATAACCCTGGACAGACATTATTAATCTGCCTCACTGTGTGCCCCCGTCATACGAGTGATGGCACCCTTCTTCTCAGTTCTCTCAACTTCTCTCTCGTTATGCGCCTGCAGATTCCACTTATTGTATCACCTTATCTGTCTCTCAGAAGCTTATTCCCCATTTCTGTGTTGCTGTGGCTGTTTAGTCTGTCTGCTCTGATTAGTCTCAGTTTGTTTAATACTCAACCTTATGGGCAACCTAACCAAATTTAACTGCACATTTCCAAACTGTTGCCTGTTTATCATTATGAATACATATATATATGTTCAGGAGTAACATGGCAACAGCAGGAAATCAGGAAAGTAGTAACATGCAGCTGGCTGGTTATCACAGATCTCCCTTATTCCCAACCATTATATCTGAACTTTCGCCTTTCCAGCTGTGGAAACTGACATGTTTAGACTCAGACAAGCTACTTTTATTCATTTTAATAATAATAATAATACTAATGATAATACACTTTATTTATATAGCACATTTCTTAA
Organism: Scomber japonicus; assembly: GCF_027409825.1. Classification (NCBI taxonomy): domain Eukaryota; kingdom Metazoa; phylum Chordata; class Actinopteri; order Scombriformes; family Scombridae; genus Scomber; species Scomber japonicus. Next base: position 6,785,610 of record NC_070591.1, on the reverse strand, counting down.
GAAATAAAACCAAACAAGGCGGACACAAGTAAGCAATGAAGTTCACAGAGATAAGACAGAGGCATGGAAGTTATAGATCATGGTGAATAAAATAACAAAACAATCAAATAAAATGCTCCGAAATAAAACAGTTAAGGAATAAAATCAGTTCAAAATTGTAAAAAAATAAATAGAGCAAATCAAATAATGTCAGTTTCCATTTAATTATGCTTTTGATTGAATTATTTTTGGATGTATGTATGTAGGGACGCAATGCTGTGAGTAATCATGTTTTTCTGCAACTGCTCCCACAGCAAATACTTCCCCTGAAGGTTTTGTTATAAATATGCATTCCTATTAAAAAAAAAAAAAAATTCAAACATTTTTACATGTTCATATGTGTGGCCAAGACATTTTGTTACTCCTGCAGAATTTTAGCTGATGATACCAAGTTTCTTCAGCCCCTTACCGCAATTAGAAAACTATCCTCATACAGATACACATTTAAAGGATAATGCTGGTGATTTTCCTTTTTGTTATTAACCCTCCAACAACAAATAGATCCTACTTAGAAGTATTGTGTGTCTATCCAAAGCCTGATATATCTTATTCCTCTGTGCCGTAGACCTCTGCTGTTGTCCAAAAGACAATTAAAACCTCATCAGTGAGCCTCATCATCGCCTCGGCCAACATGCCCCTACACCCTGAAGACTTTGGCCACATTAGCTTATTTTGAAACGGCTCCAAAGACTAATGACAGAGATCATATTTTCAGTCCAAGGGGAGTAGTTCTGTGTCAGGCAGATGACACTGAGCATGTGCAGGAACATTAACAGTGCTTCACTAGCTTATTGTGCTATATATCCTAGCAGGGTTTACACAGAACTACTCTCTAAGGCTATAAAAATAAGGACAGTCAGCAGTAAGCCAGTAAGTTACATGTAAAGTGCATTTAAACTCACTGACTGCGTCTTTAACACTGTTCTTGTCTCCTCAATGTCACGACCGCTGTCCATGGTGCTGAACCTGGAGTCAGTTTTGAAGTCTTAAAATGATGCTGGTGGCCTGGCCTCTGTCTTACACAGATCTACCCTCTGAAAACTGAAAATGTGATTGCTGTTTTTAGTGTTTGACATTTCTAAACAGTAGCGATGTGGCTCATAGATGTGTTTTTAATAGTGTTTGGACAACAATAGAGCTCTGTGGCACAGAAGAAGAAGATATATCAGACTATAAGAATGAGAAAAGTAAGCAGTAAGCCAGTAAAGCGCATTTAAACAAACTAACTAGGTCTTTAACAACTGTTCTTGTCTCCTGAATGTCATGACCGCTGTCCATGGTGCTGATTCTGAAGTTGTCAGCTCTGTTCCCCAACAACTCCTTAAAACAACAGCTTTGAAATCTTAAAATGATGCTGGTGGTCCGGCCTCTGTCTTACACAGATCTATCCTCTGAAAACTGAAAAATGTGATTGCTGTTATTAGTGTTTGACATTTCTGAACAGCGGCCATGCGACTCGATGTGTCCTTAATACTTTTTGAACAATGGAGGACTGTGGCACAGAGGAAGACGATATATCAGACTATAAGAATGAGAAAAGTAAGCAGTAAGCAGTAAGCTACATATTAAGTGCATTTAAACACACTGACTGGATCTTTAACAACTGTTCTTGTCTCCTGAATGTCATGACCGCTGTCCATGGTGCTGATTCTGAAGTTGTCAGCTCTGTTCCCCAACAACTCTTTAAAACAACAGCTCTGAAGTCTTAAAATGATAATGGTGGTCTGGCCTTTGTCTTACACAGATCTACCCTCTGAAAACTGAAAATGTGATTGCTGTTATTAGTGTTTGACATTTCTAAACAGCGGCGATGTGGCTCATAGATGTGTTTTTAATAGTTTTTTGGACAACAATGGAGGTCTATGGCACAGAGGAAGAAGATATATCAGACTATAAGACGAAAAATAGCGAAAATCACCAGCTTCATCCTTTTTAAATGTTTGGATATTGAAAAAGTAAGTCAACTATATATTAATGAAGTTTTCTAATTAAGTTCAGGAACAGAGACCACGCCTCATATCTCCGTTATTTCCATAAAAGCAGTACTTAAGTCATACCCTATCCGCTCCTCTCCCCTTCTTCTCAATTTTAACATCCTTCCCTCTCAAAACCCTGATTCTGACTCTTATCCCTTCATCCTTTACCTTAACACCCCCATCCCTTTTACCCCCACCCTTTTATTATATATATGTTTTACTATTATTGTTTTTCATTGTTATTATTTATTGTTCTTTATTCTTTTTCTTATTGCTGCTCTTCTATTTTATTGTCTACTTGCTTTTGTAATAATGTAACTTTCCACACTGTGGGAATATCTAATCTCATCTTTACCCCTCATCCCTCCATCCCTCCATCCCTAACCCTTTGACCCCTCATCTCTTCATCCCCAAGCCTGCAACCCTCAATCCTCATCCCCTCTTCTACTATTGTAATAAATCTTTAAACTCACAACTAAGCTGGCATAGTCTCCTTTTAGTGAAAGTGCATTTAAACACACTGACTCCCTCCTTTAAGCAACTGTTCTTGTCTCCTGAGTGTCACGACCGCTGTCCGTGGTGCTGAATCTGGAGTTTTAAAGTCCTAAAATGATTTGCTGGTGGTCTGTTCTCTGTGCAGTAACATTACACCAAGCCTCCGGTCTCAACACAACTTTCTTTTTAGAGTCCAGACATAATCTCTTTCTTCCTCCTCCCTAACACTGACCGTGCCCCCTCAGTGTTATCAGACTCTAAATCCAGCTGTATTCTGGAGCAGCGCCTCATTATCTTTGTATAACAATTCATAATCCTCTGCAAAGGCTGGCTTTTTCTGCCATGTGAAAACACAACCTGTCATCTCTCTCACTTGTAATACCCCTCGTCACACACACACTTACGCTCTCCATCAAGGCGTACAAAAATAGCAGTGGGTGGAGAAGGTGCTTTTTCAGACTCTAAGGAAACCACGTCCTCACTTTATCGCCGCAGTATTTTTTCCAAGACATGAAAACCTCACTGAAAAACCACAGAGGAGATTTAGCAGGGCCCACAGAGAGGATCCCGCGAGCGATAAGAGAGGATGATGCGAGGGTGCTAATTCCCGAGATAACATTCACAGACAAATCTCTCTTTTGATGTGTTGAAACACAATCAGATTGCAAAAATCTATGAAGCAGAGTTCAAATATAGACCCCGAAGCGACGAGGGAGCAGCTAGAGGGGTATTACAGAGAGATTGTGCGCAACCGAGGTGAGATAAGTGACCAAGCTTTTATCTGTTACGGGAGCTCATTACATGTACAAGTGTTAACAGTAATTTTCATTAATCCATCCCCGCCGACGGATCATTTCCTAATATATCTCGTCTGTTTGCTGCTAAAGTTTAAAAGTAAAATCCTCACAAAACGTAATGCAGTGACCTTACTACACTGACAGATGTTCTCAAAAGTAACAAACATGCATTTATTCATACATGGAGGTGTGCACGCCTACACACAGACACATGTAGAAGCTCCGTCTGTGTATGTGAAGGCTAAGTACAGTATATACAAATATATATATATATATATATATATATATATGTATATGTTTTCAGTGTTGGTGAGTAACTAGAAAGGGTTAGGGGAGGTTACATCTGAAGTCAGACCTTTAAGAGTTTATTCATTTAACATGTCACTGAATACATATTGATGTTTTTAATTCTTTGAAATCAATATTTATTTTAATATTTAGTAAATAAATCATGATGTGGGCTTATTTGGAGCACACATGGACTTAAATGGAGTCACAGTACCAATTAAACTCAGGAAGTAAGGAAGGAAGGACAGATGGAGGGAAGGAAGGAAGGAAATGAAGAAGGAAGGAAGGAAGAAAGGATGAATGGAAGGACATAAGGAAGGAAGGAAAGAATGAAGGAAGGAAGGAAGGAAGGACAGATGGAGGGAAGGAAGGAAGGAAATAAGGAAGGATGGATGGATGGAAGGACATAAGGAAAGAAGGAAAGAATGAAGGATGGATGATGGAAGGACAGATGTAGGGAAGGAAGGAAGGAAATAAGGAAGGATGGATGATGGAAGGACATGAGGAAGGAAGGAAAGAAAGAATGAAGGAAGGAAGGAAGGAAGGAAGGACAGATGGAGGGAAGGAAGGAAGGAAGGAAATAAGGAAGGATGGATGGATGGAAAGACATAAGGAAGGAAGGAAAGAAAGAATGAATGAAGGAAGGAAGGAAGGAAGGACAGATGGAGGGAAGGAAGGAAGGATAGATGGATGGAAAGACATGAGGAAGGAAGGAAAGAAAGAATGAAGGAAGGAAGGACAGATGGAGGGAAGGAAGGAAGGAAATAAGGAAGGATGGATGGATGGAAAGACATGAGGAAGGAAGGAAAGAAAGAATGAAGGAAGGAAGGAAGGAAGGACAGATGGAGGGAAGGAAGGAAGGAAATAAGGAAGGATGGATGATGTAAGGACATGAGGAAGGAAGGAAAGAAAGAAGGAAGGAAGGATAGTAGCAGGGAACATTTACCCTAACAGCTGAAAACATTGGTTAGAAAATTAGAAAAGTCATCAATAAAAATAGTTACATTACTTATTACATTTTAAATATAGTAACTAATAATCTATAACCTATTACATTTCCACAGTTACCTTCCCAAGCCTGTTTATATTTATCTGTATTGTCCCGCTAAACTCAGAGAGAGAAGGAGAAGCTGGCATGTTTTCTAAAAAAACAAAACAAAAGTGCAAACAGTGGATAAAAAGACTAAAACTCATACAGTCTCTCCATCAGCCATTTTGGAGTGAGCGTTATCTTAAAATAGTAGTAAGGACAGAGGACATTCTGTCTCCCTGTCAGCCATTTTGATAACACCAGGCTTCTCTAACAGGCGTGGAATAGAGGGGTCAACCTTTCTTTAAAGCATTTTCTAACTGTCATATACTATCTGCACACTCCTCTATCACACCCCTTTTATTTCCCCTTCTGCAGTTTTTTTTCTTCTTCTCCTTTCTTTTTTTTTTCTACTGTATTTTCCAATGCTCTCCGTCTCTCTCTGTGTGTGTGTGTGTGTCAGAATGGATTCAAATTGCTTGACTCTCTATTTCTGTCTCTCCGTCTCTGTATCTCTCCCTCGGTCTCTCTGCGGCAGTCGCGGTCAAATGTCTCCATGGCAACCCACACTTCCATACTATGGCGGAGGGATGCCGTCGTCTGTCTGTCCATCTGCTGTTTTGTGAAATTGTGCATTAGAGAGCGAAAAACTCGGCGTGTAGGTGGGAGAGAGTGACTGACTGATGGAGGAGTGTGTAGGTCAGTGACGAGTGTGTGTGTGTGTGTGTGGTCTGAATGACTGTGTGTGTGTGTGTGTGTGTGTGTGTGTGTGTGTGAGTTTTCTAAATGTGGACTGATTGAGTAAGCGAGAGAACATGACCTCCTGGCTTTTTTGCACAACTTTCTTTTCATTTGCACATTTTGACGGGTGGAGGGTGGGGGGTGGGGGGGGCACGGAGGGAGCGCCTTCTGTTAGAGGCGTAGATGGATGCTTGGACAGGCTTGACAATATTTTAGAGTGAAGTGAACAAGGGGCGCTCGGACTGAGAAGAAGAAAGTTACGTTAAACCAAACACAGGTTGACCAGAGCAGACTTAAAGGGACATTTCAGTATTTTTCAACCTGGATTCTATATATCGTCATTTTGTCCCTAATTAATAATAATGACACGTAGCTCAAACTGCTTTATAGATACAAAAAAATACAATTAAATATCAGCAAATAAATAATTAAAATGTGTAAAAAAGACAACTTGTTAGACAATTAAAAAAGGAAAAGAAAAAGTTAAAATGACATTAATTAAAAGCTAAATTAAATAAATATGTTTTCAGCTGTTGCTCACATCTCTAAGCTTTCCATAATTTTGGAGCATAATTGAAGAATGCTGTGCTTCCCATTCTTCTTGTGGATGTAATTGTGTATATTAACCTTTGTGTCGTCCTCCCGGGTCAAATTGACCCCGCCTGTTTTGACTGTTCCTTCCTTCCTCCCTTCCTTCCTCCCTTCCTCCCTTCCTTCATTCTCTCTTTCTTTCCTTCCTCTCTCTTTCCTTCCTCCTACCTTCCTTCCTTCCTTCCTCCTTCTCTCTTTCCCTCCTCATTCCTTCCTTCCTCCTTCCCTCTCTCCCTCCCTCCCTCCTTATTTCCTTCCTTCCTTCTGTCCTTCCTTCCTTCCTTCCTCCGTCCTTCCTTCTTCCCTTCCTTCCTCCTTCATTTCCTTCCTTCTTCCTTCCTTCCTCCTTCATTTCCTTCCTTCTTCCTTCCTTCCTTCTTCCTTCCTTCCTTCCTTCTTTCTTCTTCCCTTCCTTCCTTGACTCGAGGACAACAGGAGGGTTAAAAAATCTAAAAATTGACAACCCGGACCCTATTTTCACATCATTGTGTGACTAATTAACTAATTAACTAAGTGACTAATGAGGACAACAGCTTCTGAAATCAGTCCAGTATTGAATGAGAGTGTTTCAACCAGCAGCCGCCAAATGGGCTGCAATGTAATCCATGATAGAGTTGGACAAAGGAATGCTGGGAGGAGTACAGAAAACATAGCTCAGTGTTATCTAAAAGATGTTCAAAGTCATTGCTGAATATTTAGCTGATTTCTATAGCAACTCAACTCTCCCGAGATCTCACAATGAGACTTCTCCTTGAGTGAGACTTGATTAGACACAATAACAAACAGACCAGATCAGATTAAAAAGGTAATATAAAGACAGGATGTTATTTCTCTGTATGGTCATCTCTATAATATTGTCAGAGACTTATAACAATAATCTGAGCCTGTTAGTGGGCGTACATCGACTGGCACAACGGCCCTGTTGGATTACATTGCAGCCTGATTTGTGGCTGCCAACTGAATCGCTCTCACTCAACACTGGTCCAGTTTCCAAAATTGTTGTGCCCATTAGTCACTTAGACACAAAAATGGTGGATAATTAGGATCCAGGTTGAAAAATAACAAAGTTTCCCTTGAGACCCAAACCAGAAGACATGGAGGCTGATCTGAGGGAACTTACGCTGATCCAACAATCACTTGGGACACTTGGGTTGATCAGAGGACACCTGAGCTGACAACAGGTGCACTTAAATGGCACCGGGGCCGACGAGAGAAGAGCGCTTGTGCCGAGGAGAAGCACACTTATGCAGCTCAAGTGTCCCTCAGTGATGACATGAGACGGGAAATGAAGCATGAAGCATGAAACATGAAACATCCGGTTTAAATAAAGAGTCAAACTAAAGAAAACCCTTCAGTGCTTCCAGCAAAAAGGCACAATGGTGCACAAGCGTACCTACTGAACTGCTACATCATGACTCTACATCATGCTATCTGAGTGCGCATGTGCAAACAGTGTGTAGGTTTTTTTTTTTTTTTTTTGTCCAGCTGTGTCTATCCCCTCTTCCTCTTTCTATTAGTATGCATGTAGGTCATGTGGAGCTTTATCCTGAGCCGGGACCGCTGGGACCTGAACGCCTGAAGTGAGGCTTGCCAGTTCAGGTGGG